>NC_087153.1:23609010-23751510 GCF_035594125.1 Scylla paramamosain | reverse complement strand
TCTCCTTTAAAATCCAATTTGATACTTCATCTGAGTCTGTTGTCTTCCTTGTATCTTGCTCCTCCATTATCTTCACCTGCACCATAACATTTATTTCACTCAACCCTGCATCAACCATCTCTACATCCTCCTGTTCTTGAAAACCACTCTCACTTGGAAAAACCTTCTGGAATCAGTTATTCATCAGTTCAGCCATCCTTTATGCCTCTTTATATACTACTTGTAGTTTATTTATTCCTACTTTCTTCTATAACTTCCATTCACATACTTGTAAAATAATTTTAGTTGGTTTTTGCATTTGTCTACGATGTTCTTTTTATAATTTCTTTTCTCCTTCCTGCATATTAGTACATATTTATTCCAGTCTTCCACATATTTCTTCCACTGGTCACTTTTATTTTTCCTCCAATTCCATGCTCTTTTTCTTTCCATTCTTGCCTCCTCACATCTTCCATTAAACCAGTCATTTACTCTAAATCCTTTTGCAGATGTCTTTGGCACATACCTCTCTATTCCTTTATTATATATCTCAAGCAAACTATTCCACTTTTCTTCCACTCCCTTTGCTTCATCAAATTTACTCCAGTCAATCTCAAAAGTATTTCCTTAATTCAGTGAAATTTGTTTTACTATTATTCCTCCTGCCTTTTCAATAGTCCTCTTGCCTTCCTTCTTCCATTTCCCCTTCTATACCAAACTCAAGTAAAATGTGGTCACTCTTCCCTATCAGGGTCCTGTAATTGAGGTCTTCCGTAATTTCTGGTTCTTTTGTGAACAATAAATCCTATCTTGAGGATTCTTCATTTGTTCTGAATCTGGTATTTTCCTTCACCCACTGTGTTAGAACATTATCCATTACTAATTTCAGCAACCTGTTTGCTCATAACAATTCATTTCTTTCCATCAACCAGTCCTCCCAACACACCTTACAGTTGAAATCCCCCATCAGGATTATATTGTCAATCTTTGCAATCAAACTTTACTTGTATCCATTAACATTTTTCCATCATCCCCAATACTCTGATTTCATTTTAGGTGGAATGTATACCACTGTATAGTCTCTCCTTCTTCCTTTTCTCTTTATTCTCACCCTCAATACCTCTGTGCTGCTTTCACTGTATGTCACCTCATCAACCACTAGGTTCTTCAAAAACACCATCACTACACCTCTTTGATTATATTTTTTATTTCTCTTCTATATATTGTATCTTCCACCATCTATGTTGAGATTCTTGAATGCATCACTTAATTTGGTCTCTGTGATCCCCATAATATCTGGTTTGCGTTCTTCTAAATAATAATTTAGCTCTAGTAGTGCAGACGTCACCTCATTCACAGTTGTGTACGACACTTAGTTTTCACTTCCCATCTCTGCCACCCTCTTATACCACTTCCTTATCTTCATGGCTCTGACTCTCCAGTGAAACTCCTTCTTCTCTGTCACTGCTCTGGTCACATTTTTTTCTATGGCTTCATTCAGTAGTTTGCTTATCTTAGTTCTGTCTTGTTCATTCATGTCTCGTTTCACCTACACATTCTTGTATTGATATATTCTTGGCAGTTTACATGTCTTGGACAACACTTCTTGTTCTTCTTGTTTGCAACCTGAATCTTATCTTTAATAGGCAGTGTCCTCCTTCCACATATTTTTCAATTCTGTGCACCTCCTCAGTTTCTTCATCCCACTTCCTCTTGCATCTCTCCAACTGGTGGTCTCCCTTTCCTGTTCCTCCCTCTCCTATTTCTTTGATGTTGCTCTCTCCTTAAATTCAAAAGTATACACTTTTTCCTTTCAACTTTGTCCCTTAAACCCCCCCTCCTTAATTACTCTAAGCACAGTTTTTGGCTGCTGCTTCCTCTTTTACTTTTTCCTCCATGATCTTGAATTCAACACTTTAATTACAGAGCCTTTCCAAGCTCTGCCTTGTTTTCATACAGATCCCTGACTGTCTTCTCATTGGCTTTGACTTTCTCCTCATTATCTCCCACCTTTGCTTCCAGGTCACAAAATTTATTTTCCAACTCATCATACCTCTTATTTAAGTCCTGGTTCTCCACTATCACAGCACTATTCTTCAATTTCAGTTCCTTCAGCCTTACATTCATATCATTTAACATATTTTACATCATTAACACTCTACTGTATGTAATCTACAAGTGATTTTTCTTCAGAGCCAAACCCAATAAAACTCTTTTCTTCATTATCATCAGTTATAAAAAAAATGAGTGCTGCCTTTTCATGGAGCTTCTTTCGAACACTCATTTTTGCCACTGTTCTGTTTAATTCACTCAACACACTACTGTTTTAGATGGGACAGCACCTAGCATAGCTGCTACCCATTGCCAACCACTAGGTTGCTGTAGCCTGGTAATGATTTTGTGTGTACAGTGGAACCTCAGTTTTTAAATTAATTCATTTCTGAATGCTGTTTGAAATCCAAAATATTCAAAAACCGAAACTATTTTCGCCATAGGAATCAATGTAAAATAGATTAATCTATTCCCAGATACCCGTCCACCATGTCTTTGCAGGTAATGACCGACACTCCACAACATCTCCAGCTTAGGATTTTTATTCAGAAAGGATGTATTGAATGAACTTAGTGACACAGAACTCATCAAAAGATAGTGTTTAGAGCATGCAGGCATTGTCACTGACCTAGTGAGGGAAGCCTTACAGAGTGACACAGAGAGGAGCAAACTACTTACTGCCAAAATTAAGGTGATCATAACACTTAGACATCTTAGTGTTGGGAAAAGCTACAAGGAAAATGCAGTTGTGCAGTAGTGATGGCATTGTGGGTCATAGAGAGAACAACAGGAGGCTCAAGATTACTCCTGAACACTGAAACTTGTTTGTTTACATTTTCAACTTCTTCAACGGAATCACATTTAACTTATTTCAAAGATTGAATTACTGTCTTACCCACAGTATCTCTCCTCCAAATATATAAAGAGGAGAGAATTTTTATAGAAAATTTAAATTAGTAATAAATGACAGCTTTTGCTACTTCTTGTAGTATTTCAAATCAAGTAACTTTGTTTGAAAGCCAAGTTATTGTACGGCAACCAAAGCAATCATAAGTTTAAAATTTTATTCGAAAACTGAGTTGTTCAAAAAGGGAGACATTCAGTAGTCGAGGTTCCACTGTATTTACCTAGTTGTATTTACCTAGTTGTATTGTACAGGGCACAAGGCAAAGCTCATTTTGTCTCCATAACCATATTTATCCAGTTTCTCTTTAAACATGTATACACTGTTTACCACAACCAAATCTTCCTTCAAATCATTCCAGATTTCAATAGTTCAAAACAGAAAGCTGTATTTCTTGATGATGCTTGAACATACACTCTTCTTTATTTTCTTCCCATGCCCCCTTGTCTGTCTCCCTCCATCCTACATTTGTGGTACCAAGTCATTTCTGTCTATTCTTTCTATATTGTTTACTAATTTGTAAATTGTTATTAGGTCTCCTTTCTCTTCTCTCTTGTAGTGTTGATAATCCCATCTCTTCAAGTCTTTCTTCATAGTTTAAGTCTTTCAATTCTGGTAACATCTTTGTTGCTATCCTCTGTATTCTTTCCAGTTTCTGTATATCATTTTTTTTATGTGAAGCTCAAACTACTGTTGCATATTCCAATTAAGGTCATAGTATGCTTGTTATAATTTTTATCATTTCTTTATCTAAAATGCCACCCAGTATTTGTTAACAAGTGTATGTAAAGCCCAATATTCTGTTTATGTGCCTTTAAGGTGATGTGTCCTGGATCACTACTCCCAAATCTTTTTCTTCATTACTCTTTGTCATTATTTCTCCTCCCATTTTGTAATTCCATGAAGGTCTCTTTTTACTTTTTCCTATTTCCACCTAGTGGCATTTTCTGGCATAAAATTTTATTTTCTTTCTTTGGCTCCATGCATGTATCTTGTCAATATCTTTTCGTAACTCCTTGCAGTCATTTTTATCCTGTATTATTTTCATTATTTTTACATCATCAGCAAAAGGGTTTATATAACTATTTAGATCCTCTGTCATATCATTTATATATATTTGAAACATAATAGGTGCGGTACCCCACTTGTCACCGCTCTAACTTGAATTAATATCTCTGATTGCTGTTCTCATTTCCCTCCCTTGTAAATAATCCTTTATCCATCTCAGTGTTGCTCCCATTAGTCCTACTTCACTCTCTAACTTCCACATATGACTTTTGTGGGGAATTTAATCAAATACTTTTTTGAGATCCAGGTACACCGCATCAACCCATCTGTCCCTCTCTTGCACCCCATTTATTACTGTTGTATAAAAGCTCAGTAGATTTGTGACACAGGATCTCCCTTTCCTGAATCTAAGTTCCTTTTCTGTAATCATCTTTTCATCTTCTAAATACTGCACCCATCTGTCATTAATTACTATTTCCAAAGCTTGCTTACAATGCTTGTCAGTAACACTGGTCTGTAATTTAATGGTTTCATTTTATTTCCCCCTTTGTATATTGGGATTATGTTAGCTCTTTTACATTCCCTTGGTACTTTTCTTTCTCTCAATGATCTTTTGATTATATCCTGTATGGGTTCCTCCATTTGTTCTCTGCATTCTTTTAATATTCCATAGCTTTTCTAACACTCGGCTCTTCCTGCAGTTTCTTGATTTCTTGTCTCTTTACTTGTATCTCCTGTATTCCTTCATTCTGTGATACCACTTTCAGTGCCACAAAATCTGTTTCCTTTGTAAACACATTAAAAACACTCGTTCATTGGTTCATTTATCTCCTCAGCTCAGTAGTTTCATAAATTCTTCCTTCTCTTCTTAACTTGTTTATGTCATCCTTATGTTTCATTTTTCCATTCACATATCTGTAGAAGAGTTTGGGCTCTGCATTTTCTTACCATGTCACTTTCAAAATTTCTTTTTTCTTCTCTTCTTATTATGCCATATTCATTCCTTGCCTTTCTGTATTCTTCCCTATTATATCTGTTCAGTTTTCTCATAATTTTCCTCTATGCCCTGTCTTTTTTCTTTTTTCTACTTCTACACACCTGGCATTATACCATTCATGCTTCCCAATTTTCACTTTATAACTTGTACAAACTATTGCACTCCCTCTCTGTACTTGCTCAAAAATATCTTACATTTTTCTTCCACTACTTTACCTTCAAATAGCTCTTTCCAGTTAATTGTTCCATAAAATTTATTAAGCTCTGCAAAATTTGCCTTAGCATAGTTCTGTCTCCCATTTCTAAATTGTTCATTCCTGTGTAGCACTGTTTCCTCCTGTAGTACTATTTCTATTCCATGATTACTTCTTCCCAGTGGACTCAGTGTATACTTGGTCTACTTTTTGGGGTTTTCATAAACACTGTGATGGTTCTTCTCTGCATCTTGTAGGTTCATTCACCCACTGTCTTATTGTATTCATCATCATGGTATGCATAAGTTCTCTCCATGACCCAACATTTCCTTTCATTTCCATCTCCTCCCAGTTAATTCCTTTAGTGTTGAAGTTGCCTACTAAGAGCACTTTGTTACTTTTCCTTATCATTTCCTCTATACTATTTCTTGTTTCTAGTTCCATAATTTTATATCTATTGGTCTCCCATGCATTAATTATTTGGTGGTATGTACGTCACAGTAACTTTCCTTTTTTCACCTCCTTTGATCTTAATCACAATCCTCAGTTTCCACCATTCCATCACCATATTTCATTTCCTCAACAGTAATATCCTCTTTTACTAATATCATCACTCCTCCTCCCTTTCCTTTTCTGTCTCTCCTCCATGTGCTATATCCTTCCTTTGCAAATCTCATCATATATCCTCTTTTAGTTTGGTTTCCATTAAACATACCATGTCTGATTTATTGTTCTGTAGGTAGTCCTTAAGTTCCAAAAGGCTCAACACCAAACCATCTATATTTGTATACATAATTTTTAAGCTTCTGCTTGGTGATCTTCTGTGGCACCTTTGTACAACAATTTCCTCACTTTTATGTCCAAAACTTTCCGAATGAATCTCCTCGCTTGTTCCTGTGTTCTCTCCTGGGCCTCTACTCTCAATTTTTTCAGTTTACTTTTCTCTTCTTTGTTTATGTCTCTTTTCATCCAGATTCCCCTTATTCCTTCTATTTTTGTCAATTTTCCTGTTCTTTGTAAGACATGTACCACTGTTGCCTGTGACATGAATCTTATTTTCATTGGTCTTGTTCCATTTTTGTCATACTTTCCAATCCTGTAAACCGCTTGAATTTGTTCAACAATCTCCTCTCCTTTTCTCGCCACTTCTACTATAATTTCCTTAGCCCTTTTTGCCTCTTCTTTCTCTCTAGCTATTTTCATGTGTAGGTTCTTCTCCTTGACACCAAATACCACCACACACATCTTTCTCTGTACCATGTCACTCACAAGATTATCTTTTTCTTTTATTATTTTAATTACTTGCTTTTCCAAGTTCTTATTGTTTTCCTGTTGCTGTTGCCTTATTATCTCCTCTATATCCACCTTTTGTTATTGTTCTCTCTCTTTCCAACTTTTGACTTCCTCTGTCTTTCCTCTTACTTTCCCAACCTTAATTTTTTTCTTGGAAAGCTTTCTTTAACTCCTCATTCTCTTTGGGTTTCTTCACTTCTTCACAGTACTTCTTGTTTAAGTTCACTATTTTTGTCACCTCTTCTCTCATTTCTTTGTTTTTTTTTCTCTTTCCATCTCCCTCTTCTTCATCTCTATTTTATTACTGGATATCTTTTTTGCATTGTCACCACCCACCTCTCTCTCTTCTTTCCACGTCTTTATTATTGCTGCTGAGTTACAAATTTCTTCTTGTATTTTCACATTTTCTTCTTCAATTTTCCATATTTGTTTAATTGTATACGCTATGTGAAAGAGTTATATTATTTTGGTGTTTGTCTAAAATAGCTATATTATTTTGGTGTTTGTCTTATATGTTGTAAATATTTGTGTGTGCTTGTGGTGGTAGTAATAGTACTGATGATTGAAATGTTTAATGGTGTTTCACGGATTAGTTAAAGGTACCACAATGTCTCGATTAATCAATATCTTGTTCGAACCTCCAAGCCGACGTGACAAGTGGGTTGCTCACATGTAAGGGAGGGAGTGGGAATGAAGTTACTGCAGTAGCAGTACTCGTCTCCCTTTGCCTTTTGGCTATCGCCAGCCTGCTACGAGCAATCTAGGCACTCTTTGGACCAGCAGTTATGATGAGTAAGGACGGCCAGACTGCTAAAACTGACTCCAGGGGATTGTACATCCATGGATTTCCGCTTAATCCCGGAGTTTGACAGCACATCGCATGCAGTAGAAGAGTGGCTGGCGAAGCTGGAGTTGACTTGCAAGTTACAAGGGATTGCTGTGCTGCACACAGTGGTACCACTGCGACTCACTGGAGGAGCATTTTCTGTGTATCAGCAGCTAACCACCGCAAGCAAGGAGAAGTATGGGAAGATAAAAGGAAGCACTCACTGCCACTTTTGCTGCAGACAAGTTCATTGCCTATGAGCAGTTTGTCGCACGCAAGCTTCAAGATGGAGAGCCTGTTGATGCATACCTTGCTGACCTCCGTTGCGTCGCTGAGCTGTTTGGCAGCATGTCTGACACTGCTCTAAGTTGTGCTTTTGTGGCAGGCCTCCCCGAAGCCTCCCTCCATATTTTGAGAGCTGGATCCTGCATGGAGAGCTTGGACATCAATCAAATCTTGTAGCGTGCTCAAGCTGTACTGGTGAACGACAATCCCAAAGTTGGAGCTTCATCTCACTTTACCTACCCCACTCAGCACACACCTTCCACTTCCATGGACCTTGGTGCTCTGTGCTGTCTGGCCTGTAACCAGCTGAACCACTGCCTGCAACTGCCTGGCTGGAGGATGCGGGCGGAGAGGAGGCTGAAGCAGTGTGCGCTGCTTTGCTTGCAGGTGAAGATCTTCGGTCACATTGCTTCGATGTGTTCGGGAAATGCTTCAGGAGAGGTGGAATCAGTGCCAGCCTCCTCTCTGGACCGCCAGTGGAAGGTGCATTGCCAATGGTACAGATGAAGGTCAGTGACGTGAATTGTGAGACCCTGATAGATACTGGTTGTACAAAGTGTATTGCACACGTGTCCTTGTGTGCCCAATGGACTAAGGAAAATGTCAGTGTGATAACTTTGAGTGGAAAGTCATACGAGTGTGTGGGGACCAGAAATGTTCGTATGCAGCTGGCATCAGGAGTGTCTGTATCTGTGAGTGCAATCATAGTGCCTTACAAGCCCCTGAACTTTGGCTTCATCCTTGGCATGAACGGCATACCAGCCCTACATGGTGTGAAGGTGTGTTCACTGAGCGATGTACGTTTTGGTATTGAAGAAGCGCAGGCTTCAGCAGCAGCAGCAGCGGCAGAGTCAAATACACCAAACATTGATAAAAGGGATTTTAGAGTGACATATGTCATCAACACCAAAAAGTGGACAGTGATTTGGAATTGGTATGATGGCCTGGAACTGCCACAGTTGTTTAAGACTGTCGCTGAGTATAAGGTACCAAAAGAAGCTCGGCAAGAGTATGAAAGTGAACTAGTGCAGTGGATAGTGGACAGATGGCTGGTTCCTTATAATGAGAACTTGCATGGGCCAATAAGAGGAATGGCTCCGCTAATGGCTGTTGTGCAGCAAAATAAGCAGAAGATCCGCCCTGTACTCGACTTCAGAGAACTAAACTCCCACCTAAACCTGCACACAGCCAACGCAGGTGTCTGCTGTGAGAAGATACGAGAGTGGTGTTGACATGGTCAGAAGGTCACTCTGATTTGCGCAAGGCTTATCTACAAATTCATGCCCACCAATCTTTATGGACATACCAGACTGTGGTTTTCCATGGTAAGTGATATTGCTTAACAAGATTAAGCTTTGGGCTAAATATTGCGCCTCTCATCCTGAAGAAGGTACTGAGTCATGTGCTGAGTTGGGATGAGAAGATTAACAAAGCCACTTCTTACCTGGAAGACATCCTGGTGGATGAGAGCGTGACTAGCATGGTGGATGTGGAGAATCATCTGAGACGTCACAGCCTGTTATGCAAACATCCCGAGCAAGTGTATGAAGGAACTCGAGTTCTAGGTATCAGAGTCTGGGGGGAGCACCATGGTCTCATCTGGGCGTGCGACAAGGTTGGTGAGTTACCAGAGAAGTTTACAAGGCGGATCGTGTTCTCCATCCTTAGCCAATCTAGTCATCCTCCTTTCTGCAGCTGGCTGCGAGTGGCGGCATCATATATCAAGAGATGCGCTAATGCCGCCACGTCTGCGTGGGATGAAGAGATTACTGACTCCAGTTTGCGTTCAGTGGTATCAGAGACCCTTGATTGTGTGAAGAGATCAGACCCGGCCCATGGATGATGGGATGTAACAGGAGGTGAAGCAACATCGTGGGTCAATGCCAGCTCTGTCACGTGAGGAATGAATGAGAACTTGCATGGGCCAATAAGAGGAATGGCTCCGCTAATGGCTGTTGTGCAGCAAAATAAGCAGAAGATCCGCCCTGTACTCGACTTCAGAGAACTAAACTCCCACCTAAACCTGCACACAGCCAACGCAGGTGCCTGCTGTGAGAAGATACGAGAGTGGTGTTGACATGGTCAGAAGGTCACTCTGATTTGCGCAAGGCTTATCTACAAATTCATGCCCACCAATCTTTATGGACATACCAGACTGTGATTTTCCATGGTAAGTGATATTGCTTAACAAGATTAAGCTTTGGGCTAAATATTGCGCCTCTCATCCTGAAGAAGGTACTGAGTCATGTGCTGAGTTGGGATGAGAAGATTAACAAAGCCACTTCTTACCTGGAAGACATCCTGGTGGATGAGAGCGTGACTAGCATGGTGGATGTGGAGAATCATCTGAGACATCACAGCCTGTTATGCAAACATCCCGAGCAAGTGTATGAAGGAACTCGAGTTCTAGGTATCAGAGTCTGGGGGGAGCACCATGGTCTCATCTGGGCGTGCGACAAGGTTGGTGAGTTACCAGAGAAGTTTACAAGGCGGATCGTGTTCTCCATCCTTAGCCAATCTAGTCATCCTCCTTTCTGCAGCTGGCTGCGAGTGGCGGCATCATATATCAAGAGATGCGCTAATGCCGCCACGTCTGCGTGGGATGAAGAGATTACTGACTCCAGTTTGCGTTCAGTGGTATCAGAGACCCTTGATTGTGTGAAGAGATCAGACCCGGCCCATGGATGATGGGATGTAACAGGAGATGAAGCAACATCGTGAGTCAATGCCAGCTCTGTCACGTGAGGAGCAGTGTTGGAAGTGCATGGCCGAGTGATAGAGGATGTGTATTGGCTGCACCGGGACAAGTGCTCCCACATAAACCTTGCGGAGCTCGATGCTGTGGTTAGAGGCCTAAATCTCATTGTGTCATGGAAAATTAAGAAACTGGCACTCATGACAGACTCACAAACCATGTATCATTGGTTCAAGGATGCTCTATCAGGAAGGTCATGTTTCAAGACAAAAGCCACGAGTGAAATGCTAATTAGAAGACGAATGGAGACTTTTAAGGCTATTGTAGATGAATACAGCCTATACCTCAAAGTAAAGTTTGTATCTTCTGCCAAGAACAGAGCCGATGAGTTAATAAGAGTGCCAAAGAAGTGGATGTCTCAAGAGAATGAGTACAAATGCTGCACAGCTGTCGCCACTGCTTCTGCTCAGGACGCTGCTAACATCCATGCTACAAGTGGACATCCAGGAATCAGGCATACATTGTACTTCTGTAGAAAGCTCTTCCCTGCTGTTCAGCGTCATCATGTGTGCAGTGTTGTTCAGAACTGTCGAGAATATCAGTCAATCAATTCAGCGCCAGTGAAGTGGCAGAATGGGGAGTTAGGAGTCTCCGGTATCTGGGACAGGATCAGCATGGACATCTGTCACGTTCAAAACCAACACTACCTCACACTGATCGACTGTGGTCCGTCCTGGTATGCCATCTGGAGGAGATGTTTAAATCAGGATGCAGTCAATGTGATCGGGCAATTAGAGTGTGTATTCTTTGAACGTGGAGCACCAAAGGAACTGCTGACTGACAACGCAGCCAGCTTTCGCAGCTCAGCGTTCATCGAGTTTGCTAACCGCTGGGGAATGGCAGTAAGGTATTGTTGTGCCCACATTCCTTCAGGCAACAGCATATCTGAGAGGAACCAAAGAACGGTGAAAACGATACATGCAAGAACAGGCAGCTCTGTAGCAGAAGCAGTATATTGATACAATAATATGCCATGGAAGAACAACGCTGCCTCTGCCCCAGCCAACTTAATATTCCGCTACTATGTTCGGTTGCTTGGAATAGACAGAATACCCCAGCTAAATTAGCTGGCAGACCAACAGCATCGCTTCACCGAAGGTGATCGCGTGTGGATCCATCATCCCAGCAGGTGATGTGACTCTCGGAGCCCCAAGGGTACAGTAACTCAAGTTGTGTCGGCCCAGAATGTGAAGATTGATGGTGTGCCTTGTCACATGTGAGACTTAAGGCCTGTTATGTCACTGTCACACATTGTTCACAATTATCCAGCGAGAGAAACATTGAATACAGAGGATCAAGATGACTTGATGATCAGTGTACAAGGTCCACCAATTGACTCTACAATGAGTGAGCAAGAGGAAGAAGAAGAGTTAGAAATTGAGAGTCCAGGAAGGACTCTACCATGATGCAGCTCAAGGGCTCATGATGCCATCCTGTGCGACCTTTTCAATACAGTGATCTTTGAAAGGATCAGGGGGGGAGTGTAAAGGAGTTATATTATTTTGGTGTTTGTCTAGTATGTTCTAAAGGAGTTATATTATTTTGGTGTTTGTCTTATGTGCTGTAAATATTTGTGTGTGTGCGTGTGGTGGTAGTAATAGTACCGATGGTTGTAATGTTTAATGGTGTTTCACAGATTAGTTAAAGGTACCACAATGTCTTGATTAATCGATATCTTGTTCAAACCTCCAAGCCGACGTGATGAGTGGGTTGCTCGTGCATAGGAGAGGGAGTGGGAATAAAGTTACCGCAGCAGCAGTACTCATCTCCCTTTGCCTCTTGCCTATCACCAGCCTGCTACACACTACACTGAGACCTTCTTCCTTGAAACCTTCAAAAATATTTGCCGTGCCAGCTGCCATCTTTCCTGTTGATATCACTGACAATACCTGTATAGAACTCTCCGATTTCACCCATTCGGCCACTTCCCAATTTACACTACACCTTCCCTGCACTCACACATCACACAATTTGCTATTATGAAGACAGGACTTAAGCTCAGCCCCCTGGTCAGATGTCAAAATCTTTCAAGATCTAACTCCCCTCATGACTTCTGGCATCTAGCCAAAAACATCTCTAGTAACTTTGCTTCTTCTTTTCCTCCTTGATTTCAACCAGATGGCACATCTGCTATCACATCTATCTCTAAAACTGAACTCTTCACTCAAATGTCTGCTAAAAACTTTATCTTTGATGATTCAGGGCTTGTTCCTCCCTCTCCTCCACCCTCTGACTACTTCATGCTGCCTGTTAGAATTCTTTGCAATGATGTTTTTCATGCCCTTGCTGGCCTAAACCCACAGAAGATTTATGGACCTGATGGGATGATTACTATTGTTCTCTGAAACTGTGCTTCCATGCTTGCACCTTGCCTAGTCAAACTCTTTCAACTCTGTCAACATCTACCTTCCCTTCTAGCTGGAAGTTTGCCTACATTCAGCCTTTTCCTAAAAAGGGTGATCATTTTAATCCCTCAAACTACCATCCTATTGCTTTAATTTCCTGCCTATCTAAAGTTTTTGAATCTATCCTCAACAGGAAGATTTTTAAACATCTCTCACTTCACAACCTTCTATCTGATCACCACTATAGGTTCCATCAAGGCCACTCTACTGGTGATCTGGCTTTTCTTACTGAGTCTTGGTCATCCTCTTTTAGAGATTTTGGTGAAACTTTTGCTGTTGCTTTAGACATATCAAAAGCTTTTGATAGAGTCTGGCACAAAGCTTTGATTTCCAAACTACCCTCCTTTGCCTTCTATCCTTCTCTCTGTAACTTCATCTCAAGTTTCCTTTCTGACTGTTCTATTGTTGCTGTGGTAGACAGTTACTGTTCTTCTCCTAAATCTATTAACAGTGGTGTTTCTCAGGGTTTTTGTCTTGTCACCCACTCTATTCTTGTTCATCAGTGACCTTCTAAACCAAACTTCTTGTCTTATCCACTCCTACGCTGATGATACCGCCCTGCACTTTTCCACATAGACATCCAACCCTTCAGGAAGTAAACAGTTTACACAGGGAAGCCACAGATGCCTGACCTCTGATCTCTCTAAAATTTCTGATTGGGGCAGAGCAAACTTGGTATTGTTCATTGCCTCAAAAACTCAATTTCTCCATCCATCAACTTGACACAACCTTCCAGACAACTATCCCGTCTTCTTCAATGACACTCAACTGTCCCCCTCTTCTTCACTGAACATCCTTGATCTATCCTTTTCTTATAATCTAAACTGGAAACTTCACCTCTCATCTCTAGCTAAAACAGCTTCTATGAGGTTAGACATTCTGAGACGTCTCCACCAGTTTTTTCCACCCACCCCCTTAGCTGCTGACTCTGTACAAGGGCCTTATCTGTCCATGTATGGAGTATGCTTCACATGTCTGGGGGATTCCATTCATACTGCTCTTTTAGACAGGATGGAATCAATAACTTTTCATCTCATAAACTCCTCTCCTCTAACTGACTGTCTTCAGCCTCTTTCTCATTGCCGCAATGCATCTTTTGCTATCTTCTACCGCTATTTTCATGCCAACTGCTCTTCTGATCTTGCTAACAGCATGCCTCCCCTCCTCCCATGGTCTCACTGCACAAGACTTTCCTTTTTCTCTCACCCCTATTCTGTTAAGGTGTGCAGGTTTAGTTTCTTTAGTCTCTCTTCATATGATAAGTCTGATAAGGTCGGAGGTAACTTTGTTGCTGCTTGTTATATTCTCTCTATTTATTTTATGTCCCTTTTAGTGCTGGGAGACCATATCACTGCTACATATTCCAACTGAGGTCTTATCATTGTGTGTGTGTGTGTGTGTGTGTGTGTGTGTGTACTTACCTTTCTCCTCCTTTTTGCTACAGGATCATCTCATCGCAGTGGTATTTGGTGTCCTCCGCTTGCAGAAATTTGATTTCCTTGATCACTTGAGAGAGGAAATTTATGCAGCCATCAAGGCCACAGTGAAGCAGGTGAGAGAGAGAGAGAGAGAGAGAGAGAGAGAGAGAGAGAGAGAGAGAGAGAGAGAGAGAGAGAGAGAGAGAGAGAGAGAGAGAGAGAGAGAGAGTTCCAAAGGTATACAGTCTGGTACATTGTACAATAAAGAAAAGTTCAATGACAGTTTCCTTTACAAAAGAACAAAGCTGGTCATGGTCATGTATGCAAAGCAGAAACAAGCTGTAACTTTAATGATACAGTATGCCAAATAGTGTTGTACTGCTACTGTCAGGACTTGTGTAACTTTTTTCCCATATGTTCATTCATGATATCACAATGCACATCAAACTTAAGCAGAGATCAAACATTTGATTCTGTATCAAACTTGCAAATTAAGCTATCAAGACTTTGAAGTAATGCAGTAGGTCTACAACAATTAAATGTAATGAGATAGGGAGATGTTTTAAGTGCCACATATGCTTTAATAGGAACAGAACATAATTAAAGGATAACAGGATATTCCATGTGCCCATCCTACAATGGTGTTGAGAAATTTTACTTGTTCATTAGAAATAATCAGAATGTTTGCTGATGTCTTCAACACACTGATCATATGGAAATTTATAGAATCTTCATGTACAGTTTGAGTATGCCTTGTCTCAATGACAAGTTCAATGCCAAGGCTTCTGATCATTATAAATTACCTGCTCACTGTAACATGTAGTTTTTTTTTTTTTTTTTTTTTTTTTGCCACATCCACATGACTATCTCTTTCTAACATTGTACTAATAAAGATTTTGGTTCCCTGTAACTTTTTCATCTGTCTCCAACATGTAATTCAAGATGAAAAGTTATTGTTTTAACAGTGTGAAGATGAGTACAAATTGCAGATAATGTTGATCCCACTTATGAAACTGGATTTTTTAGCATTACAGGTATAGCAGAAGGACCAGAAGCAGTGTATTGCTGCACATAGTGCCAAGTACAAAATATATGGTGGCAAAGTTTAATTTTTGTTTTATATAGCTGTAGTCTCATATTTTTTGTCTTACCTCATATGCTAATTAGTGGATAGGATACCTAGGAGAGATGAAATATTCATAATCATTATTTTTTTATTGAAATTCATTTGAATAAGATTTTGAGTTTATTTTTTATTTGTATTTGATTACTTGCTATTAGAAATCAAAGTATTCTCATTTGCATTTAGATGTGAGGCAGTATCAAGAAGTTTTGAGACAAGGTCTATGTACAAGAAAGTACTTACAGTACTTGATTAAAGTTTGGGCACTACCCCCTTTAAAATAGTTCCCTTGAGGTGAGATACTCCTTTCCCAGTGCTGTTCTCACTGCTAAAGTGCATTCTAGAGTTCTTATTCTTGGAGCATTTCAAGTACAAAACTTCCATAGGTTGGCATTCTATAAATTGGAATTCCACTTAAATTGGCAAAGCGACAAAATATTCAGTTAGAAAAAATAAATGTACAAAAGGTGATTTTTTGCAAATTTTTATAAGTTAGCACCATGCCAACAAAACCAAGTCAAGCTAGACCAAACTCAGCCTAGTCTATGCAGTACAGGTCACCCATCACAAATCTGGCATTATTGGGACCTGTAGGATGCCATATTAGTGATTTTGCCAAATTACTGAAAGATTAGGTTAGAATGCACTTAACCCAACAGTTAGCTGCTTCATCCTACCTTTAAAATACCCCATAAATCAGTGTAAGTGGGGCTGTGCCAATACCACTTTTTTTTTTCTGGCAGATACTGATAGTATCAGTACACTTGATACTGTTAGCAAAGAAACTCAGTAATATTTCTTTGTGTATGTCATAAACTGTTGAAGAGCCAGTGTTGTATAATTCACACAGACTTCACACAGAAACTTTGCTGTCGACTTACATCAGTAAAAGACTGAAATAAAGATATGTACAGATTTATAAACTAAATATAAAATGTGAAGTCTCATAGCACTGAAATGTACAGCATAACTTAGTTGAGTAGAAATTGAAATCATGATATACACACTCTACAAACTATGTAAATATTAATTATGGAGACAACATACAATTAATATACTGAGTTCCCATAATACTAAAATGAAAACTTGATTGCATGAATGATATGGTTTCAGTAACTTATTTCAGTGAGATGGATGCTGCTGCTTTGCACAGGTGTAATAACATGTGTGTCCTTGGAATAATTTTCATCACAGCCCTCTGTTTGAGCACTGCTCTAGAACCTCCCTTTCCACCTTGCTCTCAAGACATGATTCTAAGAAGAGCTGCTGATTCTAGTTATGGTTAGGTCAAGAGGTTTAGTCTCTGCAATGGCACCACCCTGATGTGGTCTTGTTTAGAGTATCGTTTTGTGGTCTGATTTATTCTTGTGCCTTTCAAATACCGCTTTATTTTCCTTGTACTTTTCTCTTTTCTAAAAATTGTATAGTATTTGTTTTGTTGTTTGATACTGTTTTCAATAACCTCATAGATGATCTGATAGTCATTTTCTAAATATAGCCTATTTTATTTATTCAGTTGTATCCTCTGGTCTTCAAGGGAAGAGATGAAGACTAGAGGAGACAAATAGATAAATAAAAAATACAGTGAATCCTTAGTTTTCAAACTTAATTTGTTCCTGAATGCTGTTTGAAATCCAAAATCTTAAAAACTGAAAAAATTTTCCTCATAGGAATCAATGTAAAATAGATTAATCCGTTCTCAGACACCCATCCACCATGTCTTAGCAGGTAATAACCGATGCTCTCACTGCTAAGATGGCCTTCTCCATAACATCTCCAGCTTAGAAATTTTTTATCCAGAAATTGAATGAACTTAGTAACACAGAACTCATTAAAATGCAGGCATTCTCCTTGTCACCGATCAAGTGAGGGAAGCCTTACAGAGTGACACAGAGAGAAGCAACCCACTCACTGCCAAAATTAAGGTGATCATAACACTTAGATATCTTGCTGCTGGGAAAAACTACTGGGAAAATGCAATTGTGCAGTAGTGATGGCATTGTGGGTCATAGAGAGAGCCACAGGAAGCTTGGGATTACTCCTGAGTGGCAAACCTTGTTTGTTTACACAGAGGTTCTTCAACAGGATCACATTTAACTTATTTCAAAGACTGAATTACTGTCTTACTCTCTGTGTCTCTCCTCCAAATACTAGTATATAAAAATTAAGGAAATATTTATAGAAACTATAAATGGCAGCTTTTGCTACGTCTTGTAATATTTGAAATCTTGTAACTTTGTTGAAAAAATGAATTATAGCACGGTAACCAAAGCAATTGTGAGTTAAGGTTTTTGTTCGAAAACTGAGCTGTTCAAAAAGGGAGATGTTTGGTAATTGAGGTTCCACTGTACTATACATAGGAAATGAAGATTGAATTATTGGTGTGGTTTTTAACAAGAGTAACCATGAAATGACAAAAGAAATACTAAACAGTTTTTGGAAGAAAAGAAAGAAAAGTACAAGCAAAATTAAGTGACATTTAAAAGAAACAAGAGAGCAGATTAGACCACAAAAAAAAAAAACACCAAGACCACATCAAGGAGGTACCACTGTAAAAGCCAGACATTCCAACCTTCACCCAGAAGCAGAATCAGAAGCCCCTTTTAGCATTATGTCCTCAGAGCAAGGTGCAATTTAATTACTAATGTACAAGTTATGATGAGTTTGGTTTGGCTTGACTCAGTTTAGTTTGTGCATGGTGCTGTCTTATAAAAAAATAAATAAATAGATAAAATGAATAAACTGG
This sequence comes from Scylla paramamosain, assembly GCF_035594125.1. Lineage (NCBI taxonomy): Eukaryota > Metazoa > Arthropoda > Malacostraca > Decapoda > Portunidae > Scylla > Scylla paramamosain. Next base: position 23,733,526 of record NC_087153.1, on the reverse strand, counting down.
TGTTATGTGCAGACAGCATTGCCAACTGTGTATCTGTGTGGTACAGACAGTGTTGCCAACTGTGTTAAGCAAAAATAGCTAGGTTGATGGGTGAAATGCACCATATATAAACATGTGCTGGACTTTTCCAGTTGTTCTTGGACTCCATCCAGAAATGAGAAAAAACATGTGTCCAAAAATGTCTGGCAAAACATAATCCCAGGAAATTTTATTCAGATACACAACTCTTCCATTTACTTTTTCCCTGGTACATAGACATGTACTTTTCCTGTTCTCCATTGAATGAAACTGAGAAATGTGAGGGTCATTGAATTTGTCAAATATAGTAAATAGTGATATTGAAGTGGCAGTGAAGATACTAAGGATATTTTTGGTGATGAAAACTGAGAACAAGTTATTGGCAAAAAATTTCATTGATGAAGAACAAGTTATAAGGATGAGAAAAATGTATTAAGAGGGATCAAGAGTGTGTTTGACTATATAAATGTTAAAAAAAGTAATATCAGTGGTGATTATAATGAATTCAGATAATTATGTTGAAATACTGGTGACAATGAGAAAACTGTATTGATGATAAAAAACTGAAAACAGTGATGATTTAGATGAAGATATAGTAATCATGATTTTGACAAGTGATCATTTATGAATTAAGAATGTGATGACAAAAATTAATAGAGAGTGCAGTAATTAGAGTGTCATGAATGATACATAAGCACTCATATAGTGTATGTAATAGAGCAAGAACTGACCATCTTTTCCTGGTTGACCTGTACAGGTGGTGGTAGAGGCAGTGAGTGAGGTGGAGGTCGATCAGGAAGCAGCGAGTGTAGCAGACCAGGCACGTGTTCTGAGTATTAGTGTGTGGCTCACCCTCCTCTCCTCTGTGACTACCAGGCTTAACATCATCATTGCAAGGGTCAAGGTATGTCTCTCTCTCTCTCTCTCTCTCTCTCTCTCTCTCTCTCTCTCTCTCTCTCTCTCTCTCTCTCTCTCTCTCTCTCTCTCTCTCTCTCTCTCTCTCTCTCCCCATGTCTTTTTTTTTTTTTAGTGCCTATCCTTCATTGGATCAAACATGGTTAAATATATATCTCCTTTCTGTTTTTTTCTTTCTATCCTTTTCTTACTTCTTTCCTTACTTTTCTTTTATAATAGTCTTTCATTTCTTTCTTTTATTCCTAATTTCTTGATGTTTTCTTCCTTTCTTTTTGTTTTCTTTTTCAGTCTTTTGTCTTTCCATTATATTTTTGTACTTCTTTTCTTTTTTCCATGTATTCCTATTCTGTTTCTATACATTTATTTATATCTGTTTCTCCTTATTTCCCATTACTGTCATCATTACAGAGGAGCATTACAGTTATTATAATACATTGTTTCAGGGCATTGTGGAGGTAATGAACCAGACCGTTCAGGCAGGTGCAGGAACTACGCAGCCCACTATGGAGGGCATCCAGGCAGCCTCTCTCGTCACTATGTAAGCTTTTTGATATCTTGCCACATATACACACACACACACACACACACACACACAAGGAAATTATATCAAGCATGATACAACCTAAATTGAATACACAAGAATAATTTGGGCTCCACATAGAAAAAAAAGATATATGAAAACTGAAAAGAATACAGAGGATAGCGACAAAGATGGTACCAGAATTGAAAGACTTACTGTATTTGATGGCTCATAAGACGCATGGGCTCATAAGATGCACCCAGTTTTGGCAGACATTGAAATGAAAAGAAAGATAAATGAGCAGATTTAAGATCTCAATATGAAGTGAAGGATTTCACCTGACATTTGAAGACTCTCACATGCATTTACATCATTATTGGATCCTAATATTGTGCATTTAAAAACTTAAATATTTGCTAGTAGCCTATGTACCAATCCTGTTGTGAGATGTAAACATGTACCTGGCATATGGCATTGGCAGTGACTGTAAGAGACTACAGGGATAATAAAGTTTGTTCATAAGAATGTTAAAAGAAAGGTGCAATTTTAATTGTATGAAAGTGTGTCCTACCTCAAGCAGTAACAGCATCACACTGTAAAGAACACAGTGAAGCTTGCCCGTATCACCGTGTTCGGCGCGTAACCAACCACATGTTTGTTTTGGTACATGCAATGCGTGGTGCATGGTCACTTGGGCAAATTCTTCTTGACTAGTGTCATTCCATGTGAATTACTGGTAAGTATGACCTATTATATATTGTTGCCAGAAAGAGTTGTTTTGTGGTGTAGAACCAATCATCACTTTGTTTTCATGTGCGAAGGTGTCTGGGGTTTGATTTTAGAGCCTCTGTTGCCATAGACTTACCACCAATCATTGCCTCAATGCTGAAACTTGGCATCATAGGATGCAGGCTCATTTCCTGAGACTTTTTTTTTTTTGAGAAAAGGTGTGTCTTATGAGCCATCAAATAGGGTAAGCTATGAAGAAAGACTTGAAGAGATGGAATTACCAACACTACAAGAGAGAAGAGAAAGAGAAGACCTGATAACAATGTATAAATTAGTAAACAATATAGAAAGCATAAACAGAAATGACTTGGTACCACAGATGGAGGGGGAGAAAGACAAACAAGGGGGGGCATGGGAAGAAAATAAAGAAGAGTGGATGTTTGAGTGACATCAAGTAATACAGCTTCCTGTATTGAACTATTGAAACTGGATAAATATGTTTATGGAGACAGGACAAAAGGAGCTTTGGCTCGTGCCCTGTACAATACAACTTGGTAAATACACACACACACACACACACAGTTTTATTTACTGGTTTTATGTTTTATCCAAGTAGAATGTAATAAACCTTGGCTTTACCCTGATATGTAATGGATTATTATAATTTTCCATAGTTTTCATTGTTGTTGTTATTATTGTTGTCTATATTCAAAGCTTTTGCTTGCTTTATCCTCCTGGAATGGATGAACTGTGTGAAGAGAGCATTAAATGAGAGCGGAATGGCTGTGCAGCAAGCCAGAACAGTTGTGTGATAGAAGTGAATGTAGAGCAACAGTGATGAGTGCATGAAAATTATGTGGGTTCACTGACCCTTGGGAGGGGGCATGGCCCCACTTGGCAGGGCCCATTGGTATATGGACCCAATTAGGGTGCAGGGCACTCTAGGAAATACCCTACATCTGCTGTAGACTCAGGATTGGAGTAGATGCAAGGTATGGAACAGTTGTATTATGAAGGGGGAGGGATAAATCAGTGTATGCTATCAGGCCTTGCTGTGAGTGTTTGTGGTCATTTGTACTATATTTAAACTCCTAAGTTGCAATATGGTGGTCCATAAAGCTATCATTTTCCATCATAGGGCCAATGGGACTAAGAGTGTGAATGATGTTTGTATGATTGTGTCTGGGTTATCTCATGTGGGATTGTTGGCCTGTTATATCAATAGATGGATTATTAGTATTATTACTTTATTTATTTTTGTCATCTTTTGAATATTGTGCCAAGTTTCTGCAAACCCTAATTTTTCCACTTAATGTTAATTTCACCAACTGTTGACTGAGGAGACAGTAGATACCTGCTGAAATGATAATAGTTACTTCCAGTGAGGCCTTAACCCATTTGCCCAAGGAGATTCACAGTGCTCCAGGTCCTGTACCTGGAATATCAACAGCATGCACCAACTTTGAAATGCATCATCCACAGTTTCTTATATAATTTCCTTTTGTGCCAAAAAGTTTAGTTTGTATTATACATCATTAGACTGCTGAATCAATTCCACATGTTACTGAAATGTGCAGTTCACATTTCACATCAATATTATAAAATTTCTTTTGAAAAAAATGACTGTGTGTGTGTGTGTGTTTACACTCCCAAAGTTGCCTTATTTTATCACCATCCTCTCTCTCAGAGAGAGCTGATAATTCTCTATCAGATCACACACACACACACACACACACACACACACACATACATTCAGAGAGAGAGAGAGAGAGAGAGAGAGAGAGAGAGAGAAGTGATGCCTTGCCATGTGAACACACACACACACACACACACACACACACACACACACACACACACAAACATATTAACACTCTATCTGAAATGAGATATCTGAAAACTCTAGTAATACTGAAACCACATGTTATGATGTCATATAAGTGCACTGGCCATGAGCTTGTTGCTGTTGCAAAATCAGCCATCCCAATTGATCATTGTTTTACAGCACAAAAAAAAATTTTAATGGAAAAACAATATGTTTGTGGCTGCAAAATCATGTCTAAAGTCACCCACATTAATTTTCTTTGTCTCAGAAAATGTCCTAGGTCAATGGTAAACTAAATTAAAACAGGACGTTTACATACATCCCCGGATGGGAGCATATAGTCACCAAGACATATTCATATGCCTCCAGATGGTAAGGGTTAAGCACTGGATCATGGGGTTTTGTGAACTTATCTTTAAACCCAGCTGTCAGAGGAGGAGGCAGTAGGCACCTGCCAAAACGATAATTACTTCCAGTGAGGTCTAAAGCACTGGATCAGGGGGTGCTGTGAACTTATCATTAAACCCAGCTATGACCTCACTGAACATTTTCCTTTGTGTCTCACAACACAAGGGGGCAGTCACAGCCTGCCCTCTAAAGACGACTCTCTTCCTCCACACAAAATTACAAGCACCTAATAATACACACATCCTTCATTCAGAATTTAAAGATTCATGGCGACTACTACACCAGACTCAGAGTCACCATCTGGGAAGAGGACCACAAATGTCCCCAGGTCGGACTGCCCCTCTGATGTCCCCAAGTGTCTTGACATCCCCCTCAACTTTTTCTCCATTAACTTCTGCAACATTCATGGTCTAAGATCTAATTTTTAATCTGTAGAACACCACCTCTCCTAAACCTCATCTTCTTTTCCTCACTGAAACTCAGGTATCTGATGCAACTGACAGTAGTCCCTTTTCTATTCCTTCCTACTTTCTCTATCCTCATTTTTTATTCATAGCTGGATGTTGCATATATGTGCGCAATGACTTAACCTGCTCTCGTGCCCACGCTCTTGAATCTTCCAAGTTTTCCACCATCTAGCTATGACTACAGAGTAACTCTCAAACTAAATTTATGTGTGCTGTATACCTCTCACCTAACTCTTCTGACTATAAGAAATTCTTTGACTACTTAACTTCCAAAGTGGAGCACATTGTGACTCTCTTCCCTTTTGCAGAGATCTCCATTCTTGGAGACTTCAATGTTCTCCACCAGCTTAGGCTTTCCTCTCCCTTCACTGACCATCCTGGTGAACTAGCCTTCAACTTTGCTATCCTCCATGACCTAGAGCAATTGGTGCAACACCCTATTCATATTCCTGACCATCTTGGAGATACACCCAACATTCTTGACCTTTTCCTGACCTCAAATCCTTCTGCTTATACTGTCACCCTCTCTTCTCCGTTGGGCTCTTCCGACCACAATCTCATATCTGTATCTTGTACTATCGTTCCAATCCCTCCTCAGGATCCCCCTAAGCAAAGGTGCCTCTGGCATTTTGCCTCTGCTAGTAGGGGGCCTGAGGAGGTATTTTGCTGATTTTCCTTGGAATGACTACTGCTTTTGTGTCAGAGACCCGTTTTTGTGTGCTGAGGGCACAACAGAGGTGATAGTGTCTGGCATGGAGGCATACATTCTTTCGACCTAAACCTTCCAAACCTTGGTTTAACAGAGCTTGTTCTCGTGCTATACATAATAGGGAGGTGGCACACAAAAGGTACCTAAGCCTTCCATCACCAGAATCTCATGCACTTTATATTTCTGCCCAGAACCATGCCAAGTCTGTTCTCCAACCAGCCAAAAACTCCTTTATTAACAGAAAGTGTCAAAATTTTTCTAGATCTAACTCCCCTCATGACTTCTGGCATCTAGCCAAAAATATCCCTAATAACTTTGTTTCTTCTTTCCCTTCTTTATTTCAACCAGATGGCACCACTGCTATCGCATATATTTCTAAAGCTGAATTCTTCACTCAAACCTTTACTAAAAACTCTACCTTGGACGATTCAGGCCTTGTTCCTCCTTCTTCTCCACTCTCTGACTACTTCATGCTACCTATTAAAATTCTTCACAATGATGTTTTCCATGCCCTCACTGGCCTAAATCCTCAAAAGGCTTATGGATCTGATGGGGTCCCTCCTATTGTTCTCCGAAACTGTGCCTCTGTGCTTGCACCTTGCCTAGTCAAACTCTTTCAGCTCTGTCTGTCAACATCTACCTTTCCTTCTTGCTGGAAGTTTGCCTACATTCAGCGTGTTCTTAAAGAGGGTGACCGTTCTAATCTCTCAAACTACTGTCCTATTGCTTTAATTTCCTGCCTATCTAAAGTTTTTGAATCCATCCTCAACAGGAAGATTCTTAAACATCTATAACTTCACAATCTTCTATCTGATTGCCAGTATGGGTTCCTTCAAGCCTGCTCTACTGGTGATCTTCTTGCTTTCCTTACCGAATCTTGGTCATCCTCTCTTAGAGATTTTGGTGAAACTTTTGCTGTTGCCTTGGACATATCAAAAGCCTTTGATAGAGTCTGGCACAAAGCTTTGATTTCCAAACTACCCTCCTATGGCTTCTATCCTCTCTGTAACTTCATCTCAAGTTTCCTTTCTGACCATTCTATTGCTGCTGTGGTAGACGGTCACTGTTCTTCCCCTAAGTCTATTAACAGTGGTGTTCCTCAGGGTTCTGTCCTGTCACCCACTCTGTTCTTATTATTCATCATTGACCTAAACCAAACTTCTTGTCCTATCCACTCCTACGCTGATGATACCACCCTGCACTTTTCCATGTCCTGTCATAGATGTCCAACCCTTCAGGAAGTAAACATTTCACACAGGGAAGCCACAGAATGCCAGACTTCTGATCTTTGTAAAATTTCTGATTGGGGCAGAGCAAACTTGGTATTGTTCAATGCCTCAAAAACTCAATTCCTCCATCTGTCAACTCGACACAACGTTCCAGACAACTATCCCCTCTTCTTCAATGACACTCAACTGTCCCCCTCTTCTACACTGAACATCCTCGGTCTGTCATTTACTTATAATCTGAACTGGAAACTTCACATCTCATCTCTAGCTAAAACAGCTTCTATGAAGTTAGGTGTTCTGAAGCATTTCTGCAAGTTTTTCTCATCCCCCGGCTGCTAACTCTGCACAAGGGCCTTATCTGTCCATGTATGGAGTATGCTTCACATGTCTGGTGGGGTTCCACTCATACCACTCTTCTAGATAGGGTGAAATCAAAAGCTTTTCGTCTCATGAACTCTTCTCCTCTAATTGACTGTCTTCAGCCTCTCTCTCATTGCTGCAATGTTGCATCTCTAGCTGTCTTCTACTGCTGTTTTTATGCTAACTGCTCTTCTGATCTTGCTAACTGCATGCCTCCCCTCCTCCTGCAGCCTAGCTGCAGAAGACTTTTTTCTTTCTCTCACCCCTATTCTGTCCACCTCTCTAATGCAAGAGTTAACCAGTATTCTCAGTCATTCATCTCTTTCTCTGGTAAACTCTGGAACTTCCTGCCTGCTTCTGTATTTCCATCTTCCTATGACTTGAATTCCTTCAAGAGGGAGGTTTCAAGATACATCCTTCAGTTTTTTGACTACCTCTTTGGATTCTTTTCTGGGACTGGCATCTCAGTGGGTTTTTTCTTTTTATTGGATTTTTGTTGCCCTTGGCCAGTGTCCCTCCTACATTAGAAAAAAAAAAAAAAAAACAATGTTTCCCATTGTGTCTCACAACACAAGGGGGTATTCACAGCTTGCCCTCTAAAGACAACAGTCTTCCTTCACACAAAACTGCACGTACCTAATTACATACATACATTAAACCCAAAATTTAAAATCAATATGGCAACTTCTACACCAGCCTTGGAGTCCCCATCTGGAAAAGGGACCACAACTGTCCCCAGGTTGGACTGTTTTCTTGTATCAGCTAAGTGTCTTGACACCCCCCCTCAACTTTTTATTCATTAATTTCTACAACATTTGCAATCTTAGATCTGATTTTCAATCTGTAGAACACCACCTCTCTTCTACTAAACCTCATCTTCTTTTTCTCACTGAAACAAAGATGTCTGAGGCAACAGATCATAGCCCCTTCTCTGTTCCCCTTTGCTTTCTCTATCCTCATTTTCAATCCAAAGCTGGATGTTACATCTATGTGTACAACTCCTCTGACTATAAGAAATTATTTGACTGCTTAACTTCCAAAGTGGACCACATTCTGACTCTTCATTTTTGTGGATATCTTCATTCTTGGACACTACAATGTTCACCACCAGCTTTGGCTTTTCTCTCCCTTCACTGACCATCCTGGTGAACTAGCCTTCAATTTTGCAATTTTGCTATCCTTCGTGACCTAGAGCAACTGGTGCAACACCCTACATGTATTGGACACATGCCCAACATTCTTGACCTTTTCTTAACCTTCCTTCTGCTTATGCTGTTACCTCTTCTCCACAGGGTTCCTCTGATCACAATCCCATATCTGTATCTTGTCTTGTCACTCCAATCCCTCCTCAAGATCCCCCTAAGCAGAGGTGCCTCTGGCATTTTGCCGTAGCTAGTTAGGGGAACCTGAGGAAGTATTTTGCTGATTTTCCTTGGAATGACTACTGCTTCCATGTCAGAGACCTATCTCTGTGTGCTGAGCGCATAACAGAGGTGATAGTGTCTGGCATGGAGGCCTACATTCCCCACTCTTTTTCTCAACCTAAACCTTCCAAACCTTGATTTAACACAGCCTGTTCTCATGCTATACATGATAGAGAGGTGGCCCACAAAAGATACTTGAGACTTCCATCACCAGAATCTCATGCACTTTATATTTCTGTTATCACATCTGTCTGTAAAGCTGAACTCTTCACTCAAACCTTTGCTAAAAAGGGCTTGTTCCTTCCTCTCCTCCACCCTCTGACTACTACATGCTACTAATTAAAATTCTTCACAATGATGTTTTCCATGCCCTTGCTGGCCTAAACATTTTCCATGCCCTTCGCTGGCCTAAACCCTTAGAAGGCTTATGGACCTGATGGGGTCCTTCCTCTTGTTTTCTGAAATTGTGCCTCCATGCTTGCACCTTGCCTAGTCAAACTCTTTCAACTGTATCTGTCAACATCTACCTTTCCTTTTTTGCTGGAAGTTTACCTACATTCAGCCTGTTCGTAAAAGGGGTGACCATTCTAATCCCTCAAACTGCCGTCTTATTGCTTTAATTTCCTGGCTATCTAAAGTTTTTAATCCATCCTTAACAGGAAGATCCTTAAACATCTTTCACTTCACAACCTTCTATCTGATTGCCAATATGGGTTCTGTCAAGGCCACTCTACTGGTGATCTGGTTTTCCTTAGTAAGTCTTGGTCATCCTCTTTTGGAGATTTTGGTGAGACTTTTGCTGTTGCCTTAGACATTTCAAAAGCTTTTGATAGAGTCTGGCACAAAGCTCTGATTTCCAAATTACCCTCCTACAGCTTCTATCCTTCTCCCTGTTACTTTTTCTCAAATTTCCTTTCTGACTGTTTAGTTGCTGTTGTGGTAGACTGCCACAGTTCTTTTCCTAAATTTATTAACAGTGGTGTTCTTCAGTGGTGTCCTGTCACCCACTTTCTTCCTATTATTCGCCAATGATCTAAAACTTGTCCTATCCACTCCTATGCTGATGATACCACCCTTCACTTTTCTATGTCTTTTCAAAGATGTCCAACACTTCAGGAAGTAAACAGTTCATGCAGGGAAGCCACAGAATGCCTGACTTCTGATGTTTGTATAATTTCAGATTGGGACAGAGCAAACTTAGTATTATTCAATGCCTCAAAAACTCAATCCTTCCAACTATCAACTTGACACAACCTTACAGACAACTATCCTGATTTTTCAGTGACACTCAACTGTTCCCCTCTTCTACACTGAACATCCGTGGTCTGTCCTTTACTTATAATCTGAACTGGAAACTTCACATCTCATCTCTTGCTGAAACACCTTCTTTGAAGTTAGGTGTTCTGAGTCATTTCTGCCAGTTTTTCCCACCCCCACAGCCGCTAACTTTGAACAGGGGCCTTATCTGCCCATGTATGGAGTATGCTTCACATGTAAAGTGGGGTGGGGAAGTTCACTCATACTGCTATTTTAGACAGGGTGAAATCAAAAGCTTTTCATCCTATCAACCCCTCTCCTCTAACTGTCTTCAGCCTCTTTCTCATTGCTGCAGTGTTGCATTTCTTGCTATCTTCTACCACTATTTTCATGCTCACTGCTCTTCTGATCTTGCTAACTGCATGCTTCTCCCATGGCCACACTGCACAAGACTTTCTTTTTTCTCATCCTTATTCTTTCCACCTCTCTACTGCAAGAGTTAACCAGTATTCTCAATCACTCATCCCTTTCTCTGGTAAACTTTGAAACTCCCTACCTGTTTCTGTATTTCCTCCTTCCTATGACTTGAAGTCTTTCAAGAGGGAGGTTTCAAGAGACTTATCCTTGAATTTTTTTATGATTGTTTTGACATCTCTGTGGGATTTTTTTCATTTTTTTTCCCATTTGTCAGTGACCCTCTTGCTTAAAAAAAAAAAAAAATGGGAACATATTCCCTTGGCTGGGGATGGAATATAGTGCATATACATTATAAATTCAAATGCATACTTTCTCTGCAAACATATAATGTTGGGATCAAATGTATTTTTTGTGGGATAAAATCATAGTTAAAATACCTAAAGCTGAAGAAAATGAAAAACAGGAAAAGATTGTAATGAATGTTTCTTTTGAGAATGATTAAGTTGTAAAAAAGAAGCACATAGAGGAAGACAGTATATTGCATCCTCTTTTTATGGTACTGGTGCCCTTCTTGAAAATACAGGGTGTTCATAAAGTGTCTTTATAATTTAAGAAATTTATTACAAAAGCAAATGAATTGATAAATCTTTGGAAAATAATACAAAATGAGGAGTAGATATTGAATTTTTCACTTGTTTAGTACAGCTCTATATGGGTACCATTAGATCCAAAAAGCACATCAAGACAGTAATGGATTTCTTGCCATGTTTACTGTAGCATAGCCTCATCAATAGTGGCAATGGCATCAGCAACCCTTTGCTTCAGGTTGTTGATGTCCTGTGTCTTTGTTCAATGCAAAATACCTTTAACATAACCCCATAGAAAGATGTCCAGGGGAGTGATATCTGGGGAACGAGGTTGCCAGGGAAGTGAGCCATCCCTTCCAGTCCACCACAGGTCTGGAAATGTTTGATTTATAAACCCATGAACATGCAGTCCCCAATATGGTGCTGCACTATCTTGCTGGAAAAATCATGATTGGTTGAAAGTCGCCTAGTTGTGGTGCCACATATTCAGTCAAGGTAAACATCTGCAGATAATGATCTCCAGACTGGTGGTGGATTGGAAGGGATGACTTACTTCCCTGGACCTGAAGCAAAGGGTCGTTGATGACATTGCCACCACTGATGAGGCTATGCTACAGTAAACATGGCAAGAAATCCATTACTGTCTTGATGTGCTTTTTGCAGCTAATGGTACCCATATAGAGTTGTACTAAATGAGGGAAAAATAGAAAGTCCTCTTTCCATTGACAGATGATGCTATTTTAAAAGCTTCTTAGATGGAAAAGAAAAAAAGGAAATATAAAGGAATGTATTCTGTTTCTTGGAACTTAGAAAAGAGAAGGATAAAACTGATAATATCTTTCTTTTGTTGTATGCTTTCAGCATTCATAATGTAGATAAAGAAAAAATGAAAGTTACCTGTTCTATATATGCCTACCTCTAACAGCTGATGGTGGTGACAGCATTTCTGTTTTTCCTCAGGAGTAGCTCAGATGGAGAGAGAATGCTGGGAGAGGCAGCATGTGGCCGGGTGCTGGCAGGTCTGGGAGAGGTACTCTGTGCGGCTTGTGACTATGCACATGATCGCTGTGCCAAGTTACTGCATGCCAGGTGAGAGGGAGTGCTGCATTGATGATGCTAATCACTTTTTTATGACTGCTGCAAGCTAGTTTCTAAAATTAGGATTGCCACTCTCTCTCTCTCTCTCTCTCTCTCTCTCTCTCTCTCTCTCTCTCTCTCTCTCTCTCTCTCTCTCTCTCTCTCTCTCTCTCTCTCTCTCTCTCTCTCTCTCTCTCTCTCTCTCTCTCTCTCTCTCTGTTACCATGTTCTTTTTACTCTCATACTTTCCATCTTATCACTCATATCTGATATTAAACTGCTTCAAAATGTCTTACTTTTAGAGACTTCCAAGTTGAGCTTGCAAATGGCTCCTCCCAGGAGGAGGCAGTAGACACCTGCCAAAACGATAATTACTCCCAGTGAGGTGTAAAGCACTATTCAGGGGGTGCTGTGAACTTATCATTAAACCCAGCTGTGACCTCACTGAACGTTTCCCTTTGTGTCTCACAACACAAGGAGGCAGTCTCAGCCTGCCCTCTAAAGACAACTCTCTTCATCCACACAAAACTACAAGCACCTAATAACACACACACACACCCTTCACTCAAAAATTTCAAAATTATTATGGTGACTCAGAGTCCCCATCTGGGGAGGGGACCATAAATGTCCCCAGGATGGACTGCCTTTCTGTCGACGACCCTAAGTGTCTTGACACCCCCCCTCAACTTTTTCTTCATTAACTTCTGCAACATTCGTGGTCTAAGATCTAATTTTCAATCTGTAGAACACCACCTCTCCTCTTCTAAACCTCATCTTCTTTTCCTCACTGAAACTCAGGTGTCTGAGGCAACTGATAGTAGCCCCTTTTCTGTTCCTTCCTACTTTCTCTATCCTCATTTTCGATCCAAAGCTGGATGTTGCATTTATGTGCGCAATGACTTAACCTGCTCTCGTGCCCACGTTTGAATCTTCCAAGTTTTCCACCATCTGGCTACGACTACAGAGTCACTCTCAAACTAAATTTATGTGTGCTGTATACCTCTCACCTAACTCCTCTGACTATAAGAAATTCTTTGATTACTTAACTTCCAAAGTGGAGTACATTCTGACTCTCTTCCCTTTTGCAGAGATCTCCATTCTTGGAGACTTCAATGTTCTCCACCAGCTTTGGCTTTCCTCTCCTTTCACTGACCATCCTGGTAAACTAGCCTTCAACTTTGTTATCCTCCACGACCTAGAGCAATTGGTGCAACACCCTACTCATATTCCTGACCATCTTGGAGATACGCCCAACATTCTTGACCTTTTCCTGACCTCAAATCCTTTTGCTTTTGCTGTCACCCTTTCTTCTCTGTTGGGCTTCTCCACTCACAATCTCATCTCTGTATCTTGCCCTATCGCTCTAATCCCTCCTCAGGATCCCCCTAAGCGAAGGTGCCTCTGGTGTTTTGCCTCTGCTAGTTGAGGGGGACCTGAGGAGGAATTTTGCTGATTTTCCTTGAAATGACTACTGCTTTCATGTCAGAGACCCGTCTTTGTGTGCTGAGCGCATTTCGGAGGTGATAATGTCTGGCATGGAGGCGTACATTCCTCACTCTTTTTCTCGACCTAAACCTTCCAAACCTTGGATTAACACATCTTGTTCTCATGCTATACATGATAGAGAGGTGGCCCACAAAAGGTACTTAAGCCTTCCATCACCAGAATCTCTTGCACTTTATATTTCTGCCCGGAACCATGCCAAGTCTGTTCTCCAACTACCCAAAAACTCCTTCATTAACAGAAAGTGTCAAAACCTTTCAAGATCTAACTCCCCTCATGACTTCTGGCATCTAGCCAAAAATATCTCCAATAACTTTGCTTCTTCTTCTTTCCCTCCTTTATTTCAACCAGATGGCACCACTGCTATCACATCTATTTCTAAAGTGAACTCTACACTCAAACCTTTGCTAAAAACTCTACCTTGAATGATTCTGGGCTGGTTCCTCCCTCTCCTCCACCCTCTTACTACTTCATGCTACCTATTAAAATTCTTCGCAATGATGTTTTCCATGCCCTCGCTGGCCTAAATCCTCAGAAGGCTTATGGACCTGATGGGGTCCCTCCTATTGTTCTCCGAAACTGTGTCTCCGTGCATGCACCTTGCCTAGTCAAACTCTTTCAGCTCTGTCTGTCAACATCAACCTTTCCTTCTTGCTGGAAGTTTGCCTACATTCTGAATGTTCCTAAAAAGGGTGACCGTTCTAATCCCTCAAACTACCGTCCTATTGCATTAATTTCCTGCCTATCTAAAGTTTTTGAATCTATCCTCAACAGGAAGATTCTTAAACATCTATCACTTCACAACCTTCTATCTGATCGCCAGTATGGGTTCTGTCAAGGCCGTTCTACTGGTGATCTTCTGGCTTTCCTTACTGAGTCTTGGTCATCCTCTTTTAGAGATTTTGGTGAAACTTGCTGTTGCCTTGAATATATCAAAAGCTTTTGATAGAGTCTGGCACAAAGCTTTGATTTACAAACTACCGTCCTACGGCTTCTATCCTTCTCTCTGTAACTTCATCTCAAGTTTCCTTTCTGACCGTTCTATTGCTGCTGTGGTAGACAGTCACTGTTCTTCTCCTAAATCTATTGACAGTGGTGTTCCTCAGGGTTCTGTCCTGTCACCCACTCTCTTCTTATTATTCATTAATGATCTAATCCAAACTTCTTATCCTATCCACTCCTACACTGATGATACCACCCTGCACTTTTCCACACCTTTTCATGGACGTCCAACCCTTCAGGAAGTAAACATTTCGCGCAGGGAAGCCACAGAATGCTTGACTACTGATCTTTCTAAAATTTCTGATTGGGGCAGAGCAAACTTGGTATTGTTCAATGCCTCAAAAACTCAATTCCTCCATCTATCAACTCGACACAACCTTCCAGACAACTATCCCCTCTTTTTCAATGACACTCAACTGTCCCCCTCTTCTACACTGAACATCCTCGGTCTGCCCTTTACTTATAATCTGAACTGGAAACTTCACATCTCATCACTAGCTAAAACAGCTTCTATGAAGTTAGGTGTTCTGAGACGTCTCCGCCAGTTTTTCTCACCCCCCAGCTGCTAACTCTGTACAAGGGCCTTATCCGTCCATGTATGGAGTATGCATCACATGTCTAGGGGCGTTCCACTCATACTGCTCTTCTAGACAGGGTGGAATCAAAAGCTTTTTGTCTCATCAACTCCTCTCCTCTGACTGACTGTCTTCAGCCTCTCTCTCATCGCCGCAATGTTGCATCTCTAGCTGTCTTCTACCGCTATTTTGATGCTAACTGCTCTTCTGATCTTGCTAACTGCATGCCTCTCCTCCTCCCACGGCCTTGCCGCACAAGACTTTCTTCTTTCTCTCACCCCTATTCTGTCCACCTCTCTAATGCAAGAGTTAACCAGTATTCTCAATCATTCATCCCTTTCTCTGGTAAACTCTGGAACTCCTTGCCTGCTTCTGTATTTCCACCTTCCTATGACTTGAATTCCTTCAAGAGGGAGGTTTCAAGACACTTATCCTTCAATTTTTGACTGCCGCTTTGGACCCCTTTTATGGGACTGGCATTTCAGTGGGCATTTTTTTTTTTTTTTTTTTTTTTTTTTTTTCAGATTTTTGTTGCCCTTGGTCAGTGTCCCTCCTACATAAAAAAAAAAGAAAAGAATATCAGCCCAATTAAATTTTATGTTCATTAGTGACTTGTTAAAGCTTCATATTGAGTAGTTCTCACTGCTATAGTAAATTGCCCTTACATATATCATTGTTCACTAGATCAAGAGAACATGGCCTGGACAAGATGACTGCAAGTGAGTTCCTGACACTTTCCCGTATCATTGAGGACTTTGTGGCCGACACGGAGAAGGTGTGTGGCCGCAAGAGTACTTCCTTTAGAATGGGACTTCAAGGACAGGTGAGAACCTCAACATTTTATATGCAGGTGTTTTCATTCACTGTTCAGTCTTTCTTTTAAACTTACTCTAGTTTGCAATCAGATGTCAGGGTATCATCATCATTACTTTATTTGTGAAAGAAAGGGAATTGCATCCTGTGAGTGGTTACTTGCAATATCCTCTGATCACAAAGTTAATTAAGCCTGGGGTAGGAAGGCAGTACTTTGCCACTAAAGCTCTGTATCCTCCTTTCCATTACTGGTCTGTAAATAAGTGCATGGAGTAATGTATGAAAGAGCTAAATATGCCAGCTTGGATGATCTAGTGTCATTATATTCAAGAAATGTGGATGAATCCAACGCAGGTTCCAAGGCTAGAGGGATTAAAGAGCACTGTGGTTAAACATTACACTGACACTGATGAATAAATACATTAATCCCTTGATAAACCATTTTGATTGGAGGACTGTCTGAGGGGCTAGATGTCCATCTTATGAAATAAACTTTGTTCACTGTATTTAGGGATTTATACAGTCAGATGTCCTCTGCCTAAACTACACTTCATTTGGTTTATGGTTTATTGAGCATGTGCTTGGTCCTGTACTGTATGATGCTTTATATTTACCTAAAACAGCTATCACACTAACACTTGTATTGTCGACAGTTGACAGTAGGATTGAAAATGCTGGATTGTGTTCTGATATTATATCATGGTGATATTTATAATATAACTCCTCAAATCATAGAAATACTTCTAAAATATATGTTTAATACCTTTGCATGAAGATTTGGTGAATGAGAAATTATTATAGTGTAAATTATCAGTATAAACACAGAAGAACCAGCTGAGCAGCTACAGACATCTTTTGATTGTTGTTTTGCATCTATTTCTCAAGCCAAGGAAGTGATGAACAGGGTTCTCAAGTTGCCGTTCCATTCCTACACCATGTTATAAACTGATTTTCAAAATAGGTCTGACCCAGCCTAAATAAGCACCTATGCTAATGCTATAGTTCTGTGAAGTCGTAATCTAAGACATAAAAACATAACTCCTGTAGCTGTAAAAAAAAAAAAACAGATGAAGGGCATACAGTAGATAAAAATTTTTGAAATAAATCAGTAGTAAAAAAAAAAAAGAATAAAGAAATAAATAAACATCAGCAAAGGGGAATGTACAGGGACAAGCAAGTTGAGACCATTATAGACCAATACCTCCCTATATCCAAACCAAAAACTCAAAGACAAGAGGAAGAGTAATCCTGTGAGACGTAAAATCAACTTAATGGTCTTAACCAATTGGGTGCCAAGCATTTCTCACAAAAACTTTCCCCTGGTGCTGAGCAAATTTGGATTTCTTTAATTTTGCTGAATAGTGTGTAGAATGATTAGAAAACATATAATTCATACATTTTGCTACTGTCCTCTTATCATTTCTGTGTCTTTTAGGCTCTGGAAGTTTCTGATATTTGGAGTGTTACACCCCATACACTTAGGCACAAAAGTGGGCTCACTGAGCTAAATTTGCAGGTTTGTAGAAGGTAGTTATAGGACACTAAGGAGGGTGAGGGCATGGATTGTAGGAGAGTGGACGCATAGAACTCTTACACAAGTTATGAGAGGATGTGCAAACCTACAAACTGAGTTACATCTATGCAAAGTCGGAGGTTTTGTATTTTGACACACAAAAAATATTTTATTGTAAATGTGTGTAAGTTGCTGTTTTTCAAAAGATATAATTAAAATAAGTAATTAGAAGTAGATAATACATGTTTACAACAAGTTTAGGTACTTTATTCACTCATGATGTGATTTACAACTCAATAAAATACTTGTTTTGTGTTACTTTTTTATAATTATTCATTATATGCAAAAGCACTTATACTTTGTTCACTTTATATACCCACAATTTATTACACATTTCACATGTTTTAGACATTCTTTGTGCAGTGAGACGACGACCTTATACTGTGGTTAGGTCAGGAATGGGACCTGTATCCTTGGCATGCCTACAGGCTTGGCAGGGAATGATAGTCAGTGAAGGAGAATGGTAAAGCTATGAAAAGAGTCCTGACAAAGTATAAAAAGCCTCCCAATCAAAGTATGGCCACAGCAATTTTTTTAAATCAGTCATAAATATATGACACTGGCTACATGTGCCTACCCACTGCCATAAATATACAGTACATTGCTGGCACCTGGGAGTTAACCTTACAGATCTAACCTAACCACGTGGGGCCAAATCTCAATCAAATTAAATCTGCAGGGAGTGATTATAATCTAGCCTAACTTAACCTTACCTTTCACCTGCTTCACAAGTTCATTTAACATCAGTATATCACCAGCATCACTGGAACACTTTCCATTACTTGTAAACAAGGCCACCATAGTTGACAAGATATACAGTAAAATCCCTCTTATCCGGTATCAACGGGACCGCCGACATGCCAGATACTTGAATATTGCCGGATACTTGAATAGAAGTAAAATTATGTCCACAATCACCACCTTACACTCATGCGTCTTACCATAACAAAGATCAGCTGATCTTAATCAGCAGCTGATCTGATCAGCTGCTTAAATGTAAGCACAACACACTTCCTCTTTTCTACAACTTTAGGCATGATGAAGGCGTCAGGCGATAAACAGTGCACACGCGGTACTGAGTCACTGAGTAAACACAGTGCAGTGGGCCGCGGATGGCGCGAAGCAGTGCGCTCTGGTGGCAAGGGGACAAAGTATGCCTCGCGTGGGAATTTTAATTGATTTTATGAGTACACATTGATTTTTTATTGATTTTAAGGCTCGGGGAAAAAATGTGCCGGATACTTGAAGCTGCCGGATACTCGAATGCCAGATGAGAGGGATTTTACTGTAAGTCAAAGGACAATGGTACTGGATGGGAGGAAGCTATGTGTGTGTGCTATGCAGAGTCAACACTAACATCCTGTGTTGAAAGATCAAGAGTCAGTGGTGGATGGAAATACATTCCAGTATGGTACCTGCTAAATACAATATACTGTATTGCTGTACTGTATAAAGTAGTACATCTGTGTACAGCAACAGCAAGGCACAAACTAAATGGGTTAGCAATGCAAAGACAATCTGCATTTGTCTTGCATCACACCACCTGCCACATCCACTTAATTTATTTCACAAAAGTTTTTGATCAGTTAAAAAAAAACTGAACATGGTTCTTTATTTTCTCAGTACCATAATAATGACAAAAATATGTATATACATTCATACAACTGCTCTAACTGTGTAAGCAGAATTGACCTGACTGTTTTGATTAGAAGTAGATTTAGTTATCTTACACTATTTCTGTGATATTTTTACTGTATATATTCCACAAACTTGAAACACGTGACCAAAAGAGCAACAAAAATAGATGTATAACATTAAATCTAAGCTGGATGTGATAGATAACAAAATATTCTCAGTATATAACATAAAAGTCCTTCATAAGAAAATAAAATTTAAATTCATGGAGGATCCTTCAATAAAATATGATCAAATTTCATTAGCTTGCTGGATTTTCTTCACCTTTTGACTAATATGACTTTTCCAGTTTTTAGGCCCATGTTAGAAAGACAATCAATATTTTTTCCCTCAAAATACCAACCTCAATGTAAACAAAGGAACAGTAAAGCTGAGACATCATCTGTTAATGATGTTATTGTTTTATCATTTAACCATAGTAATTCTGACGATTTTGCTGGATTTGATTACTATAAATTGCTGCAGTATAGGAAGAATGAGTTGCTTGAGGCAGGGAACTAGTGGTAGTGGTGGTAATGGTAGTGCACATGCATTCACCTTCAGTGCATTCTTAGCTCTGCTGAGAGTACATCCACTTACAGCAACACAAATTGACTCTTCACTGCAAGCACAAGAGATTTAGACATTATATAGTGTGGTTACTGTGAGAGTGAAAAGTGGGTGTAATGGCCAGCTGCAATCATTTTGGCTGGCCACAAAAGCACTTAAGGAAACCCGCTGATACCTAAATCTTTAACTTATTATTATCCTTGGGTTAACCTGCAGATTTTTTAAAACTGTGTAACCTAACTGTGAATGTCAGTGAATCATTGCATTCTTCTACTATATTTGTAGGCGAAATACACCACCGAAAGCTCAAGTGGCACACAATAAATGTGAAATACTCATATGTTATGGTTTTTATAGCATGCATGTCCACACACTTTTCCTGTCACAAAAATAATGCTGGTGTGTCACAATATGTATCTTGTAAAATAATTAAATGGGAATAATTTTAGTTTAATTCTGACTTGCACAAGCTAGACACAAACTAGGGGAGAAACTCAGTTGGGCAGATGGTAGAGTTGGCAGGCTGAATCACCCCAAGGATTACAGAATTTTATTTGTGGCTCTTGTAGAGGTGTGGTGCTTGGTAGATAAACTTGATGATTTGATCATGTTATATAGTTATAATCAGTCACTTATTGGTTATACTTCTGAGGGTTGGGTTTACTGGTTACTTGGTGCATGTAGGAATAAGTGCTAACTGTAAAAGATGGCCTTTGTATATGTTTGGGTTGTGATACCATACTACATTGGCTTTTGTAGATTAGTGGTTGTAATTAATCTGATACAATGTAGTTTTTATAATCATGGGCATGATTATAAAAAGAAATAATTACAATTTGATTTTGATTATGGTCTGGAATACTTTTTTTATTGAGATTAAATTATAATTACTTTATTTTTGCTTATTTTTCTTTTTTTCTTTTTGTGCATGATCAGGATTAGATTATGATTACAATCACATTTTGCTGTGATTATTTATAAAAAGATAATGATTAGCAATGATTAAGTACAGTGCCTAAATAGGTAGCAAACTACATCTTATTAGGTGCACTGTTCCACATTTGAGCATGGTAATATAACCATCTAAATCACTAACTAATGGTATTAAAAACATACATTGTGTGTAAAGAGGTCTTATTTGTTTTTGCTTTACAGTACATAATACATTACTTCTATGAATTTATTTTGAATCATGATCACAGGCTTTCACAGCAATAATGAAAATAAAGTATTTCTCTTTGAAAAATATAAAACTTGTTATACACATGATTTCTTATAGGCTAGATTATTTCTCATGTAATATATAATTTACTATGTGTTGGTTACACTTGATAAACATCAACTCCTCAAAGCGAACATCGGACATTCAGGACGAAAGACTTTCCCAGCAGTAAAGAAAAGTCTCTCAGCTGGAGCTGATGATGCTGGAATACACAGATAGCAGAGAGCCAGTATAATTAGTTGAGGTAATGTTGACTGATTCTGTTCCCAGAAGAGAAGGTGATCACTGTCATCCTCTGTTCTTGGCTGACTCAGATATAATTCTACTTGTGATAAAGTTGATGTTAATGTACAGAGGGAAGAGCTCATTGATGCTGATGGTGTCATGAATCTGAACAGCTTGCACTTCTTTGTAGGGCCCTCCTTATTTTCCTAAAGGGAATCTTTTTCTTCAGTGGTAGTAAGCATTATTTCATCTACTTTAGATTTCAGTAGAGATTTCATGAACATGACTTCTGGTGAGCACCAGTCCATCTTAAAGCATGGATCTTGGAGTGAAGCCAGCAGAAACATCTCCATGTCCTCTTAGATCTTCAGTCTTTTCTCAGTTGAGCTTTTGAGAGTAGTAATCATCTTTGACTTGTATGTCTGTGACAGTTGTTCAAGCTCAGCTTTCAGTCCATGAATACATGGAATTACTTTGCTTGACATTACAACATTCCCTCCCTGACACTCTAGAGTTGCTACTTCAGATGGTGTCAAGATGTCTGTTATTTCCTTGATGAGATTAAGTTCATATTTGGCTAGCTATACTAGACAGTTTAACTGGTCAAGCTTGGCTGGATCAATATTCAGAAGGGAGTGAAGCATCTTGTTACTTTTGTTCCATCGTGTTGCATTTTTCGCCTGAGGTCTGCATTCACCTTTGAGAATGTCAGATGTCAGTGCAGAATGACGAATGTGTGATACTAGATGTGAGGCTTTTCCAGTGACTCCTGATACAGGTCCTGCTTCTTTGAGCCCATCTTTCACAGTAATTTGTAAAGTATGAACATAACATCTGACATGCTCAGGCAAAAGCTCCAGTAACTTCTCATTGTTATCAGGAATGTCAAAGGAGTCGTCTTCCTCTTTGCTTTCAGTCTTGATTAGTGTCTGCATCGTCCAGACCAGAAAGTGTCACAAATGCTTTAAGCATATTGTTGGCACTGTCGGTTACAATTGTCAAAATCTTTGTTTCTAGGTTAAAGTTAGTGATGATTTTGGTGAATGTGGCATGAATCTTTTCTGCAGTGTGGGACCCTTTGAATCTTCTGCGTGCCAACATTGTTGATTGGAGCTGGAAGTTATCAGTGAAATGACATATGATCCCAGTGTATGACCGCATATATCTGTTTGTTCAAAGGTCAACTGTAACAGAGACATAACCAACAGAACAAAATTTCTTATTGCGATGTTCCTGTAGTTGTTGAGATTGTGAAGGAATAGCCTTGCTGCTGAGCTCCTTGTGGCTTGGAATGCTGTAGCTGGGCTGGGTGTTGTTGAGAAAAGCTTGAAATTTAGGATCCTCAACCCTTGAAAGAGGTTGGAAAGAGCTGGCAATGAAGCAAAGGAGTAACTTGTCAATTTCCTTTCAGCGGGGATCACTATTGCTCCATTTTTTCTTAGTAATAGATATCCCAAAGTCAGTTATTGGAACAAGGGCTTCACCAGCTGCTTTTGTTACTGACTCCATGTTGCTATTCACCTTGACATCTGGATGATGTTTCTGAAAGTAGAAAGAACAGAATACATTGTAGTAATATATATATATATATATATATATATATATATATATATATATATATATATATATATATATATATATATATATATATATATATATATATATATATGTGTGTGTGTGTGTGTGTGTGTGTGTGTGTGTGTGAGAAAATTTATCCTGAAGCCTGAGGGGAGGGGGAGTGAATTTTTATTGTTATTTCTATTCCTATTCCTTCATGTAATATACACATATATATGGCATTGCATTAAGAAAGAAAAAATATTTTTCATTATGAACTAATGGTCTGGTTAACAGATTAATACTAGGCCTGAGGGGAGGGGAGGGGGGAGTGAATTTTTATTGCTATTTCTATTCCTATTCCTTCATGTAATAAACACATTGTTTTTGCTACTCCTTTTCTGTTTTACTATTCAAGTTGGGGATTTTGGTTGTTGAGAAGTATGGATAACAGTTTGCTCTAGTATGTTGCTGCTTACGTGAGGATTTAAATATATCTTCTATTTGTATGTTTTACTATACAGATAAATTAAGATGTAGTATGATTTATTTGTAATTTTGTTCCTGTTACATATTCAAATGCATTATTTGTAAATATTCATAATTATATAATTTCATTAAGCATTCCGACTATCTTTGGTGGTTTACATCCCATGCGTCTTGAGCTGCCAGTTAGCCATCATATATGCAATGTTATGAGTGAAACATCTCTGTCTCACAGTCTCTCTAGAGAGCACAAAGTTTGATTTCTTCCTCGTTAAGACTCTCTCTCTCTCTCTCTCTCTCTCTCTCTCTCTCTCTCTCTCTCTCTCTCTCTCTCTCTCTCTCTCTCTCTCTCTTGGGTATAGCTCCTAAACTAACCATGTAATATTTTTTAATATGCTCTCATTGTGATCTCCATGCAAAGTTTGTGATAATTTGGATAAAATCTAACTTAACCCAATCTGTAACTAAACCTAACCTGGGAAGGTCATAATAACCCACCTCGTCTGCATCAAATCAGCTGATTAATGAGGCATAGGTTTGCTCTCTCTCTCTCTCTCTCTCTCTCTCTCTCTCTCTCTCTCTCTCTCTCTCTCTCTCTCTCTCTCTCTCTCTCTCTCTCCAATTCACAGAGAGCAAGAGACATTTCACTCCTGCTCCCCTGGTAACATTGCATATATAGCAAATAACTGAGAGCTCAAGATACGCAGCAGCATGACATAAACCACCAAAGATAGCCAATATTTCTACCAGTCAGCCACGCCAGTTTGGTGGAAGACTGAAATTAGCAAAGCCTTGAATGAGCAACATTCAAAATGTTACTACTACCAATATATCTACAGTGTCATGGTCATAAAAAACAAATTATATAGACAGCTTGTTGGGCATCCTACTGTGTGAAGGTAAAACCAGTTTGTTTTCAAAACAGATCTCAAAATGAGTAGGAAAAACCAGCATCAGATAGGGTAATTTTTCCCAGTGTGCCACCAGCTTAATCAGTTGATTAACAGGAGGAGGCAGTAGGCACCTGCCAAAACAAAAATTACTCCCAGTGAGGTCTAAAGCACTGGATCAAGGGGTGCTGTGAACTTACCATTAAACCCATCTGTGACCTCACTGAACATTTCCCTTTGTGTCTCACAACTCAAGGGGGCAGTCACAGCCTGCCCTCTATGACAACTCTCTTCCTCCACACAAAACTACAAGCACCCAATAACACACACACCCTTCACTCAGAATTTCAAAATTATCATGGTGACTCCTACACCAGCCTCAGAGTCCCCATCTGAGAAGGGGACCACAAATGTCCCCAGGTCGGACTGCCCTTCTTGACACACCCTGTCAACTTTTTCTTCATTAATTTCTGCAACATTTGCAGTCTAAGATGTTTTAATTTTCAATCCATAGAACACCACCTCTCCTTTTCTAAACCTCATCTTCTTTTCCTCACTGAAACTCAGGTGTCTGAGGCA
The DNA here is from genome assembly GCF_035594125.1 of Scylla paramamosain. Taxonomy (NCBI): domain Eukaryota; kingdom Metazoa; phylum Arthropoda; class Malacostraca; order Decapoda; family Portunidae; genus Scylla; species Scylla paramamosain. The sequence goes on along the minus strand of NC_087153.1, from coordinate 23,708,918 downwards.
ACTGACAATAGCCCTTTTCTGTTCCTACTTTCTCTATCCTCATTTTCAATCCAAAGCTGGATGATGCGTTTGTGTGCGCGACGACTTAACCTGTTCTCGTGCCCATGCTCTTGAATCTTCCAAGTTTTCCACCATCTGGCTATGACTACAGAGTCACTCTCAAACTAAATTTATCTGTGCTGTATACCTCTCAACTAACTCCTCTGACTATAAGAAATTCTTTGACTACTTAACTTCCAAAGTGGAGCACATTCTGACTCCTCCCTTTTGCAGAGATCTCCATTCTTGGAGACTTCAATGTTCACCACCAGCTTTGGCTTTCCTCTCCCTTCACTGACCATCCTGGTGAACTAGCCTTCAACTTTGCTATCCTCCACGACCTAGAGCACTTGGTGCAACACCCTACTCATATTCCTGACCGTCTTGGAGATACGCCCAACATTCTTGACCTTTTCCTGACCTCTAATCCTTATGCTTATCCTGTCACCCTCTCTTCTCCATTGGGCTCCTCTGATCACAATCTCATATCTGTATCTTGTCCTATCGCTCCAGTCTCTCCTCAGGATCCCCCTAAGCGAAGGTGCCTCTGGCATTTTGCCTCTGCTAGTTTGGGGGACCTGAGGATATATTTTGCTGATTTTCTTTGGAATGACTACTGCTTCCGTGTCGGAGACCTGTCTTTGTGTGCCGAGTGCATAACATAGGTGATAGTGTCTGGCATGGAGGCGTACATTCCTCACCCTTTTTCTTGACCTAAACCTTCCAAACCTTGGTTTAACACAGCTTGTTCTTGTGCTATACATGATAGAGAGGTGGCTCACAAAAGGTATTTAAGCCTTTCATCACAAGAATCTCATGCACTTTATATTTCTGCCCGGAACCATGCCAAGTCTGTTCTCCAACTAGCCAAAAACTCCTTCATTAACAGAAAGTGTCAAAATCTTTCAAGATCTAACTCCCCTCGTGACTTCTGGCATCTATCCAAAAATATCTCCAATAACTTTGCTTTTTCTTCTTTCCATCCTTTATTTCAACCAGATGGCACCACTGCTATCATATCTATTTCTAAAGCTGAACTCTTTGCTCAAACCTTTGCTAAAAACTCTACCTTGGATGATTCTGGGCTTGTTCCTCCCTCTCCTCCACCCTCTGACTACTTCATGATACCTATTAAAATTCTTTGCAATGATGTTTTCCATACCCTTGCTGGCCTAAACCCTTGGAAGGCTTATGGACTTGGTTGGGTCCCTCCTATTGTTCTCCAAAACTGTGCCTCCGTGCTTGCACCTTGCCTAGTCAAACTCTTTCAGCTCTGTCTGTCATCATCTACCTTTCCTTCTTACTGGAAGTTTGCCTATATTCAGCCTGTTCATAAAAAGGGTGACTGTTCTAATCCCTCAAACTACCGTCCTACTGCTTTAATTTCCCGCTTATCTAAAGTTTTTGAATCCATCCTCAACAGGAAGATTCTTAAACATCTATCACTTCACAACCTTCTATCTGATTGCCAATATGGGTTCCGTCAAGGCCGCTCTACTGGTGATCTGGCTTTCCTTACTGAGTCTTGGTCATCCTCTTTTAGAGATTTTGGTGAAACTTTTTGCTGTTGCCTTGGATATATCAAAACCTTTTGATAGAGTCTGGCACAAAGCTTTGATTTCCAAACTACCCTCCTACAGCTTCTATCCTTCTCTCTAATTTCATCTTAAGTTTCCTTTCTGAACATTCTGTTGCTGCTGTGGTAGACAGTCACTGTCCTTCTCCTAAATCTATTAACAGTGGTGTTCCTCAGGATTCTGTCCTGCCACCCACTCTCTTCTTATTATTCATCAATGACCTTTTAAACCAAACTCCTTGTCCTATCCATTCCTATGCTGATGATACCACCCTGCACTTTTCCACGTCTTTTCATAGGCGTCCAACCCTTCAGGAAGTAAACCTTTCACGTAGAGAAGCCACAGAACGCCTGACTTCTGATCTTCCTAAAATTTCTGAGCAAACTTAGTATTGTTCAATGCCTCAAAAACTCAATTCCTCCATGTATCAGCTCGACACAGCCTTCCAGACAACTATCCCCTCTTCTTCATTGACACTCAACTGTCCCCCTCTTCTACACTGAACATCCTTGATCTGTCCTTTACTTATAATCTGAACTGGAAACTCCACATCTCATCTCTAGCTAAAACAGCTTCTATGAAGTTAGGCGTTCTGAGACGTCTCCGCCAGTTTTTCTCACCCCCCCCCACCTGCTAACTCTGCACAAGGGCCTTATCTGTCCATGTATGGAGTATGCTTCACATGTCTGGGGGGGGTTCCACTCATACCACTCATCTAGAGAGGGTGGAATCAAAAGCTTTTTCGTCTCATCAACTCCTCTCCTCTAACTGTCTGTCTTCAGCCTCTCTCTCATTGTTGCAGTGTTGCATCTCTGGCTGTCTTCTACTGTTATTTTCATGTTAAGTGCTCTTCTGATCTTGCTAACTGCATGCTTCCCCTCCTCCTGCAGCCTCACTGCACAAGACTCTTCTTTCTCTCACCCTATTCAGCTCACCTCTCTAATGCAAGAGTTAACCAGTATTATCAATCATTCATCCCTTTCTCTGGAATTCCCTGCCTACTATTCTATTTCCACCTTCCTATGACATGAATTCCTTCAAGAGGGAGGTTTCAAGACACTTTTCCTTCAATTTTTTTACTTCCACTTTGGACTCTTTTCTGGGACTGGCATCTCAGTGGGCTCTTTTTTATTGGATTTTTGTTGCCCTTGGCCAGTGTCCCTCCTACATTAAAAAAAAAAAAAAAAAAAAAAAAAAATATATATATATATATATATATATATATATATATATATATATATATATATATATATATATATATATATATATATATATATATATATATATATATATATATAATTAGAAAATTCTTACTCCTTTCTCAGGGCTCACATCCTCCCCCTAGGAATTACTGTCACCTCCCTAGGGAGGAGCGCTCCCTAGGCCATTGAAACCGCTGGTTTCAATGGTCTAAAGTTCACTGAAACTCTTCTGCCTAAATCCATGAAGTCAGTTGTGCGAGTTGACTGCCATAGTTTTTTGACACCTTGCCTCACGAGTAATGACTAAATCTTAGTTATGAAAAGATTGAAGGAAATAATATTTTTGAGAAGAATTTCATTACATTTTCAGTTATTTTCCTTGAGTTTCTGTTTTAGGAGGTCTGAATTTCTTTATGAATTTCTTTATCATATGGTCTATGTATTTTATTTTGTAGTTTTTAATGTACTGGTGCTTTAGCATTATGCTTAAGTCCTATGTAAACATTATAAACAAATTTACCTAAGTCAGTTTAGTTCCTTTTTCTTTCGACAAATAGCACTTTCCACGAGAAAAAAGCATATGAAAGTTTTTGTCCTATTATGAAGTTATAAACAGATAAACTTTGAATTATTGTGAAAAATAAGAAAAGAGTTATTTTTCAATTTCTTGAACAGTTGATAAAATGAATTAGGTAGTTTGTTTATGAAGGTGACGATATGATATAATTACTTGTTACCTTACCTTCATGTGAGTATGGAAATTTGAAGTCCATCGAATGTTACCACTAATAACCTTGTCACAGTGCTTACATTTCAGTTTCACTTGAGTAGTAGGATCTGTCTTGGAGCTGCCATCACAATGATCCAGTATTGGTTTCCTCATGATGATCTAGAGATGTACTTATTGAGGAAGAGTGGAGTGGAGTGATGAGCCTACCAGCTGTCTGCTTTAAATAACCCAGCAAACATCTTGTTTGCCTTACATAGTCAACAGCATATGCATGTACAAACGTGTTGGGTGATACAGTACTACAACACACACACACACACACACACACACACACACACACACACGGCGGCGGCGGAGCTGACAGGACGTGTTTCCTAGTGCTCTGCATATGGAAGGAAAGAAAACACAAATTGCTCAAGGTGGAACAAGATATGTTATGAAGACACAGGAATACCTAGGTGGTAAATAGGGAGGGGAGAAACAGTACATGAGTATAGTTATCCCATCTCTAGGAAAGTTTCGTTGGTTTGCTTACACTGGACAAAAATGGCAGAGGGCAGCACCCCAAAAGAAGGGGTCCTTTGAAGGTTTTACTGGTGAAGAAAGAGAAATAAATTATAGATTGCAGTGTAGAAAAATTTTGTATATGGAAGAAATGATGGACAAGTTATTGAAGATAATAAAGACATTGGAGGCACACCAGGAGACAGGTGAGGAATTGCTGACTATTACAGCAAAGTTGATGGAGATGGAAGACAAAAATGAGAAGTTAAAGGTGGAAAATGACTGTTTAAAGAAACAAATAAAGGAAAAAGTAGAAACTGTTCAGAAAGGAAATGAGGAAGTGAAGGTAGGTGTAAAGAATGTGGAAATGGAGCAAAATAAGTGGTTAAATGAGCATAAATTCAAAGAATTACTAAAGAAAATAATAGAACAATAAGAAAATAAGAAACAAAACCTCAGACAAAAGTGGTAAGTGCTATTAAAGAAAAGTTAGTGGAAGACACTGTAGAAAAATATAAACAAGTAATTGTATTTAGTTTAAAGAAAAAAAAAAATAATAAGCAGAATTCAAAGAGAGGAAAAGGAAAAGAACCTGTTGAATAAGTTACTGAAGAAAGTGACAGATGAAGACAGCCAGGTAGTAAAGCAAGTGGAAGAGCTCCATAGAATTGGGAAATATGAAGAAGGAAAATGAGACCCATAAGAATAAGTTTTGCAACACAGGTACAAGCAGAAGTAATGGGTTTTGGAGGTTGTCTGGAGATGAAGAATATAAGAATGTATGGATAAGCAAGAATATGGATGAGACTGAAAGGTTGAAGCAAAAGGAGCTAGTAAATGAGGCTAAACAAAAAAAAAACGAACAACAAACAAACGGAGGAGGAGAAGAAGTTTTTCTGGAGAGTAAGAGATATGAGAATAAAGAAATGGTACATCAAACAGTAAGTAAGGTATATTATAATAATGTAAATGGATTAATGTCAACTAAAATGAAATTAAATGAATTGTTAAACAGAACTGCACTAGATGTTGTATTATGTGAGACAAATTGGAAAAATGAAAGGGAACTCCTGACACTGGTGATGATAAATATGATTTATTTATGAAAAATAGAAATGACAAGGAAGGAGGGGAGTGATCATTCTGACAAAAGAATGTGTTAAAAGTGGAGAAGGTAATAAAAAGTGAAGACAAGTCTGAAATTCTGCAAGTGATGATTAGAAGTGGAAATAGAAGGATAATGAATTATGCAGGAGTGTATGTGCCACCTATGACCAATGCTTGGCAAAAAGAAGAGCACGAAGAGATGTTGATAGATGTGTTAAAAGGTCTTGAAAAAAATAGTGATGGAAAGTAGTGATATAGTTATTGTTGGTGATTTTAATTGTAAGGAGATAAATTGGGAGACATTGGCAGCTACTGGAAGTGAGAATTCATGGAATAATAGACTATTAAACTGGGTGGGAAACTTGATGACTCAATGGGTTGATTGTGATACCAGATTTAGTGGAAGAGATAAACCATCAAGACTTGATTTAGTGTTTACCAAGGACATGAAAGTTATTGAAACTATACACTATGATAGTCCTCTAGGTAAAAGTGATCATGTGTTGATGGAATTTAATTTGAAAAATGAAAATGTAATCATTGATGAAAATCATAAGGTGAAAAGATTTAAATATACTAAAGCTGACTTTGAAAAATTAAGAAAGTACTTTGTTGCCATGGTCTGGAAAGACTTTGAAGATGCAGAAGATGTTTGGACAAAATGGGATGAATTTATAAGGATATACAATTCTGCTGTGGAGAAATTTGTACCTAGAGGAAGAGTGAGATGTAGAAAAGTAAAGAATGGTTCAATACAAAATACAAAGAGGCTAGAAATTGTAAGTCAAATGCTTGGAATAGATAGAAGAAGAGGAAAACTGAAAGTAGATGGGAGGAATATATTGATGTTAGAAAGAAGTACATTGAGATAATAAGAATGGAGAGAAGAAACTATGAAAGAGATATAACAGATAAAATGTATAAATGAACCCAAACTATTCTTTAGATATAATAATGGGAAGATGAAGAAGAAGGAAGGTGTATCAAGATTGAAAGTTGAAGGAAAAATCTATGAGGATGCACAGGACATGGCAGAGGTTATGAACAATAGTTTCAGATTGGTATTTACTGTGGAAGGGGAGTTTGATGCTGGAAGGGATAAGTTGGTGAGGAATATATTAAGTACAATCCCAGTCAGTTATGAGGAAATACTTAAGGGGCGAAACTGGCAAAAATGTTATCTCAGTTATTTCTTACACACAATAGAGTTCTGAATGTACATTATTTTTGGTCGAAGTGTTGTTTCTCCAAAAGTCTGGTTTTTGAGTTATAAGCTTTTTTCTTTTTTTTTTTTTTATGAGCTAATCTATGAAGAAACTTACCTTACGTCTTTTTGCTTGATGCAGTAGTTAAATCAAGTATTGTACTACAATCCTGACCGAAAGTTTGTAAATCAGACAAAAATTAGATTTTACAATTTTTTTTTTTTTTTTTTTTTGTACACTGTTTTTTCTTTATTTTTTTCTTAATGATTATTCAATAAAAAAAAGCTGGATTTTGAGTTAGAGCAATGATTTGGGTAGATTTTTTTCCTTTATTTTCTCTACTGAAAAAAGAAAACAGACTGAAAATTGGTTGATAAATTTTTGAGATATACTCATTTGAAGAAAGATTTTTAGTTTTGAGAAAAACGCATTTAAAGTTTTGTTTACATTTACTAACAATAAAAAAAACTTATAAATTACAAGGGGGCAAGATAGGACATTTGTACCAACTACTAGTGTGCCCCAGCCTGGTATGATGTATCTGTTAATCTCTTCCTCTTCCTTCCAGTCTGGGTTTCCTGCTGTGTGTCCTCTCCTGCTTTTGTTTTCTTTTTGTGTCTTGGTGTTTGGTGCCTCTTGCTCTCCTTATCTCTTCTCTCTTGTGGTTTAGTGATGGGGCTAGACACTCCAAAACCAATGCACTGCAGCAAATTGGACTCAGAGTATCCAAAATTGTGCTCCCAGATTGTCATCTGAGACACAAAGCGAGTCCTGTGCAGTCCAGCATATTTGTCCTTTGACACCTTCCTCCAGGCTTTTGAGTGTAGACTCTCGTTTGGATTCTGGATGCGTCCAGAGAGGCACTTCTGCAGCAGTGCTGGATTTGCAAGATCTTTGTAAACACCCTTTACAAGCTCCAGCTGCTCACCAGGAATGTTGGACAGATAGAGCTTCTTGGTGCTGTGAGGCTCTGGCTCTTTCCCCAGAGCCTCTGCCCTCTGCATGAAGCACCAAGACTCTTCTCCAGGAGGACAGAGACTATGCTGTATGACATCCTTGGTGGACAGGTGGTAAAAGACAACATGGTTGGCAGTGCTGCAGTCCTGGGAGTCTCGCATGAACAAGTGACAGAGCATTCAGAGTTCATCCCCTTGTTCTTGACGACAACCTCAACATTCTTCATGTATTTTCCACAGATCATGTTGCTGAAGAGACTTCGCAGCTGTGTACTATTCAGCAGTACATTCATCTATGATATCACACCTGGAGATGGAGGTGTACATGGAAGAGGTAGTGCTGGGTGTTGATGGGTTGCCACAGCTGACGTTGTGGTGGGGATTCTGGTGATGGTGGTGGTTTCGGAGAATGACATTTGATGCTCTGCTCCATCTGCTCTTCTGGCAAGCTGCAGCCGTCGAGCTGCTATACCATGTTGTTGCCTCATCTTCCCTATCTTGCTTTTAGGCATTGTGCTCAGAAATTCAACAAACCAATGAAGGCAAAAGCGACACACCACTACACATGTGTGGTGGCAAGGCAGCACTGAGGCCATTGACGGTCGACCTGACTGTGCGACCTTGTCAGCCAATCCATCCACCCGCTGCCCGCCTTTAGGCTGCCAGGCGTAAGAGTCCTCAAAAATAAAACTGCGAAAACTCTGTATCTCTAGCTTTCGTGAGACCTAGAACATCAACACTAGTAAAAGAGGATATTTAAAAGGCCAGCGCGCTCACCAAGCACCCTTTAAATGCTCGTCAAGCCCTTTAAATTAACGTGTTGATGGCATTTAAACTTTTCCCTAGAAACATCTTGCCTGAATCTAAGAGAATATGGAGAAATACAGAAAACTCATTTTTAAGGTAAACTCGTCCAGTTGCGCCCCTTAAGATGATGGAAGAACCTGATGTAAATGAAGCAACTGGTCCAGATGTAGTATCAAACTGAATATTGAAGGAATGTAGAGAACAACTGGCTGATAAAATTCAGTCTAGTGGTGACATCACTATGACAGGAAGAGTACCAAAAGATTGGAAGAGAGCAAATATTATACCAATATTCAAAGGAGGAAATAAGGAAAACCCACTAAATTATAGAACAGTGTCCTAGACTAGTGTTGTAGGAAAACTATGTGAAAGAACAATAAAGGAAAGATGGATGGAACATTTGGAAAGAGATAAAGTTTTAGTATATTGTCAATTTGGATTTAGGAGGGGAAGATCATGCTCCATGAACTTATTGTCCTTTTATTCAAGAGTAGTCAGTATTGTGCAGGAGAGAGACAAATGGGTGGATGGTGTCTACTTAGACTTGAAGAAGGCATTTGACAAAGTACACACCAAAGACTGCTATGGAAGATAAAAGAATTATGGAAAAATTGGAGGAAGACTGCTGGAGTGGATGGAGGATTATTTGGATGATAGAGAGATGAGAACTGTAATACAAGACCAAAATTCATCTTGGCTGAAAGTAACTAGTGGTGTCTCACATGGATCAGTGTTGAGAATAATAATGTTTGTAAAATATATGAATGACATAAATGAAGAAATAGATAGTTATATGAACTTATTTGCAGATGATGCTAAGCTGATGAGAAGGATAGAAAATGTAAATACAGTAAAATTCCTCTCATCCGGCATTCGAGTATCCGGCAGCTTCAAGTATCCGGCACATATTTCCCCGAGCCTTAAAATCAATAAAAAATCAATGTGTACTCATAAAATCGATTAAAATTCCCGCGCGAGGCATACTTTGTCCCCTCACCACCAGAGCACACTGCTTCGTGCCACCCGCGGCCCACTGCACTGTGTTTACTCAGTGACTCAGTCTCGCGTGTGCACTGTTTATCGCTTGACGCCTTCATCATGCCTAAAGTTGTAGAAAAGAGGAAGCGTGTTGTGCTTACACGTAAGCAGCTGATCAGATCAGCTGCTGATTAAGATCAGCTGATCTTTGTTATGGTAAGATGCGTGAGTGTTGGGTGGTGATTGTGGACATAATTTCACTTCTATTCAAGTATCCGGCAATATTCAAGTATCCAGCATGTCGGCGGTCCCGTTGATGCCGGATAAGAGGGATTTTACTGTAATTGTATGGTAATACAAGATAATTTAAATAAGATAAATAGATGGAGTAAATCTTGGCAAATAGAATTCAATTTAAGTAAATGTAAAGTAATGGAGTTTGGTAAGAGTAAGAAAAGAATATAATATTATGAGATGGATGGTGTGAAGTTAAAGAAATCAAAAGAAGTGGATTTGAGAGTAACAGTTACTGAAAATTTAACTCCAGGCAGACACATTGATAAAATTACTGGATAGATGATGAATTTGTTGAAAAGAGTAAGAATGGCATTCTCATATTTGGATGAAGGAATTATAAAAAGTTGTTGATTTCCATGATAATACCAAGATTACAATATGTGGCAGTGTTGTCTCCTCATACAAAGAGGAATATTATAGAATTGGAAAGAGTACAAAGAGCAGTCACTAAGATGGTTCTGGAGTTGAGTAAGTCGACCTATGAAGAGAGATTAAGAATGTTGGAAATTCCTACCCTTGAAAATAGGAGGGAGAGAGGGGAATTAATAAACATCTATAGAATTATAAATGGTATGGAAAATGTGGACAAAGAATGTTTTATAAATTTAGACACACAGAGTACAAGGGGACATAGTGAGAAGTTGAAGAAAGTTAACTGTAGAAGAGACAGCAATCATAAAAGTGTGAACAAATGAAATGAACTCAGTGAAGATGTTGTCAATACCAAAACTGTCCATGCTTTTAAGACCAAACTGGGTAGATATAGAGATGGGATACTATGAGACCACAACTAGGTAAATACACTATGATAGACAGTTCTATGATTGATACACACATTACAGTGATTACACAGACAACATGTTTCATATGTAACCCTGTGGCTGTGCACTCCCACACCAGCCTGGTGGCAAACATTTTTACCAGTACTGCATTTCAAGTCTGCTAAAACATGTATAGGCTTTGTGTGCATTTGACTGATACTCATATATCATGGGAGACAAGTAAGTAAAAACATGAGATGGTGCTAAGCTTTCAAAACATACTTGGACTTCAAAGTGAAGTGCTTCATGGAAATTAGAAAGAAGTGATCGCAATAATCACATTTTAATCATTGATTATTATCAAGAAAAACATGATTATGATTTGATTATGATTATGTAATCAGAGCCATGGATTATGATTTTGTGATTAGTAATCATAATGATGCCCTTGTCTGATTAAAGCAAACCTGGTAATGTTCATTGCCTCAAAAACTCCATTTCTCTGTCTATCAACTCGACACAACCTTCCAGCTAACTATCCCCCCTTCTTCAGTGACACTCAACTGGCCCCCCTCTTCTACACTGAACATCTTCAGTCTATCCTTTACTTATAATTAAAACTGGAAGGTGTTCTGAGTCGTCTCTGCCAGTTTTTCTCACCCCCCCCTCACCCCAGCTGCTGACTCTGTACAAGGGCCTTATCCATCCCATACATGGGGGGCTCTTTTAGACAGGGTGAAATCAAAAGCTTTTCATTTTATCAACTCTCTTCTAACTGACTCTTCAGCCTCTTTCTCATTACCACAATGTTGCATCTCTTGCTATCTTCTACCACTGTTTTCTTGTTAACTACTCTTCTGATCTTGCTAACTGTATGCCTCCCCTCCTTGCTACACAAGACTTCTTTCTCTCATCCCTATTCTGTCCACCTCCTTAATGCAAGAGTTAACCAGTATTCTCAGTCATTCACCCCTTTTCTCTGGTAAACTCTGGACCTTCCTGCCTGCTTCTGTATTTCCTCCTTCCAATGACCTGAACTCTTTCAAGAGCAAGGTTTCAAGACACTTATCTTCCATTATTTGATTTTTCTATTTGGAATCTCTATGGGAACTGACATTAAGTGGGTGTTTTTTTATTCATAATTTTTGTTGCCCTTGGTGAGTAGCCCTCTTAAAAAATAAATAAATAAATAAATAAATAAATTTGAGTTAAACTCAAACTAACTTATTTGTAAAAATATTACAAAGATCACTACCCTGTTAAAGCTACAGATCAAGTGATCACTTGGGATTGTTTAAAACTCCCATAGTCTGGGACATAATGGAAACTGAAGGACTCCTTCAGATGATATAGTGTCTCTTTAAGAGCTTGCTCATTACTCATCTGGACTTCAAAGTGGCCTTTTGCTGAGCCAATACAATCTCATGGTGGTCTGAGAAGATGCATCCAGATCTCTCAAGTCTTTGGATAACTCAAGGGGAATGCATTTATTCTTTGTCTGCATGCTTTTGGAGCTTCTGATAAGTGTCTCTACTGATCTTACAAACCCCTGGCCATCTGTAATTATTGAAGTAATTTTTTTAACAAGGGTCAGTGGGAAAAGCTCTAACAGAGCAGTGCATGTTCTTTATGCAAGAATCTGTTACTCTGATGGATGGTTTAACATTTCTATTAATGTGGGAGAGATGCCAAGGAAGTTAGTGGCATTTACAATAGAATTGTAATAGAAATGTTAAACCATCCATCAGAGTAAGACTCTTGCATAAAGAACATGCACTGCTCCATTAGAACTTTTCCCACTGACCCTTGTAAAAAAAATTACTTCACAAATTACAGATGGCCAGGTGTTTGTAAGATTAATAGAGACACTTATCAGAAGGTTCAAAAGCATGCAAAGAGAAAATAAATGTATTCCCCTTGTAATTCTTCCATTGTAATGTAAGAGATGCAACATTGTGTTAGTGAGTGAGAGAATCAAAGACAAAGGTTCATAAAGGATGGCTAGAAGATCACCAGTGGAATTTGCTTCACAAAATCCATACTGTCAATCAGAAAGGTTGTGAGCAGATACCTACTTCAGATTCTTCCACTTGAGGATAGACTCAAAACCTTCAGGAAAACTGGAAATCAGAGCTATAGATCAATAGTTACAATGACTGGAGAGGTCACCTTTCTTTAGAATATATATATATATATATATATATATATATATATATATATATATATATATATATATAATTACTCCCAGTGAGGTCTAAAGCACTGTTCAGGGGGTGCTGTGAACTTATCATTAAACCCAGCTGTGACATCACTGAACGTTTCCCTTTGTGTCTCACAACACAAGGTGGCAGTCACAACCTGCCCTCTAAAGACAACTCTCTTCCTCCACACAAAACTACAAGCACCTAATAACACACACCCTTCACTCAAAAATTTCAAAATTATCGTGGTGACTCCTACACCAGCCTTGAGGTCCCCATCTGGGGAGGGGACCATAAATGTCCCCAGGTTGGACTGCCTTTCTGTCGACGACTTCGACTTTAAGTATCTTGACACCCCCCTCAACTTTTTCTTCATTAACTTCTGCAACATACACGGTCCAAGATCTAATTTTCAATCTGTAGAACATCACCTCTCCTCTTCTAAACCTCATCTTCTTTTCCTCACTGAAACTCAGGTGTCTGAGGCAACTGACAGTAGCCCTTTTTCTGTTCCCTCCTACTTTCTCTACCCTCATTTTCGATCCAAAGCTAGATGTTGCGTTTATGTGTGCAATGACTTAACCTGCTCTCATGCCCATGCTCTTGAATCTTATGGGTTTTCCACCATCCGGCTACGACTACAGAGTCACTCTCAAACTAAATTTATCAGTGCTGTATACCTCTCACCTAACTCCTATGACTATAAGAAATTCTTTGACTACTTAACTTCCAAAGTGGAGCACATTCTGACCCTTTTCCCTTATGCAGAGATCTCCATTCTTGGAGACTTCAATGTTCACCACCAGCTTTGGCTTTCCTCTCCCTTCACTGATCATCCTGGTGAACTAGCCTTCAACTTTGCTATCCTCCAGGACCTAGAGCAGTTGGTGCAACACCCTACTCGTATTCCTGACCATCTTGGAGATACGCCCAACATTCTTGACCTTTTCCTGACCTCTAATCCTTCTGCTTATGCTGTCACCCTTTGTTCTCCATTGGGCTCCTCCGATCACAATTTCATATCTGTATCTTGTCCTATCACTCCAATCCTTCCTCAGGATCCCCCTAAGCGAAGGTGCCTCTGGTGTTTTGCCTCTGCTAGTTGGGAGGATCTGAGGAGTATTTTGCTTATTTTCCCTGGAATGACTACTGCTTCCGTGTCAGAGACCTGTTTATGTGTGCTGAGCGCATAACATAGGTGATAGTGTCTGGCATGGAGGTGTACATTCCTCACTCTTTTTCTCGACCCAAACCTTCCAAACTTTGGTTTAACACAGCTTGTTTTTGTGCTATACATGATAGAGAGGTTGACCACAAAATGTACTTAAGCCTTCCATCACCAGAATCTCATGCACTTTATATTTCTGCCCGGAATCATGCCAAGTCTGTTCTCCAACTACCCAAAAACTCCTTCATTAATAGAAAGTGTCAAAACCTTTCAAGATCTAACTCCCCTCGTGACTTCTGGCTTCTAGCTAAAAATATCTTCAATAACTTTATTTCTTCTTTCCCTCCTTTATTTCAACCAGATAGCACCACTGCTATTACATCTATTTCTAAAGCTGAACTCTTCGCTCAAACCCTTGCTAAAAACTCTACCTTGAACGATTCTGGGTTTGTTCCTCCCTCTCCTCCACCCTCTGACTACTTCATGATACGTATTAAAATTCTTTGCAATGATGTTTTCCATGCCCTTGCTGGCCTAAACACTCAGAAGGCTTATGGACCTGATGGGGTCCCTCCTATTGTTCTCCGAAACTGTGCCTCCATGATTGCACTTTGCCTAGTCAAACTCTTTCAGCTCTGTCTGTCAACATCTACCTTTCCTTCTTGCTGGAAGTTTGTCTACATTCAGCCTGTTCCTAAAAAGGGTGACCATTCTAATCCTTCAAACTACTGTCCTATTGCTTTAATTTCCTGCCTTTCTAAAGCTTTTGAATCTATCCTCAACAGGAAGATTCTTAAACATCTATCACTTCACAACCTTCTAACTGATCACCAGTATGAGTTCCGTCAAGGCCGCTCTACTGGTGATCTTCTGGCTTTCCTTACTGAGTCTTGGTCATCCTCTTTTAGAGATTTTGGTGAAGCTTTTTCTGTTGCCTTGGACATATCAAAAGCTTTTGATAGAGTCTAGCAGAAAGCTTTGATTTCCAAACTACCCTCCTACGGCTTCTATCCTTCTCTCTGTAATTTCATCTGAAGTTTCCTTTCTGACCGTTCTATTGCTGCTGTGGTATACAGTCACTGTTCTTCTCCTAAATCTATTAGCAGTGGTGTTCCTCAGGGTTCTGTCCTGTCACCCTCTGTCTTCCTATTATTCATCAATGATCTAAATCAAACTTCTTGTCCTATCCACTTCTACGCTGATGATACCACCCTGCGCTTTTCCACGTCTTTTCATAGACGTCCAACCCTTCAGGAAGTAAACATTTCATGCAGGGAAGCCACAGAATGCTTGACTTCTGATGTTTCTAAAATTTCTGATTGGGGCAGAGCAAACTTGGTATTGTTCAATGCCTCAAAAACTCAATTCCTCCATCTATCAACTCGACATAACCTTCCAGACAACTATCCCCTCTTCTTCAATGACACTCATCTGTCCCCCTCTTCTACACTGAACATCCTCGATCTGTCCTTTACTCATGATCTGAACTGGAAACTTCACATCTCATCACTAGCTAAAACAGCTTCAATGAAGCTAAGCGTTCTGAGACGTCTCCGCCAGTTTTTCTCACCCCCGCAGCTACTAACTCTGTACAAGGGCCTTATCCATCCATGTATGGAGTATGCTTCACATGTCTGGGGGGGTTCCACTCATACTGCTCTTCTAGACAGGGTGGAATCAAAAGCTTTTCGTCTCATCAACTTCTCTCCTTTAACTGACTGTCTTCAGCATCTCTCTCATCGCCGCAATGTTGCATCTCTAGCTGTCTTCTACTGCTATTTTCATGCTAAGTGCTCTTCTGATCTTGCTAACTGCATGCCTCCCCTCCTCCCGCGGCCTCGCTGCACAAGACTTTCTTCTTTTCTCATACCTATTCTGTCTACCTCTCTAACGCAAGAGTTAACCAGTATTCTCAATCATTCATCCCTTTCTCTGGTAAACTCTGGAACTCCCTGCCTGCTTCTGTATTTCCACCTTCCTATGACTTGAATTCCTTCAAGAGAGAGGTTTCAAGACACTTATTCTTCAATTTTTGACTACCGCTTTGAACCCTTTTATGGGACTGGCATTTCAGTGGGTATTTTTTTTAATGGACTTGTGTTGCCCTTGGCCAGTGTCCCTCCTACATGAAAAAAAAAAAAGTGAAAGTTGGATATTGGTAGACAGAGATGAAAAGTTTGACCAGGTAAAGAGCAAGCAGAAAGCACAGTTAGGGAGCATGATAGAAGGAACCCCATCTGGGCCATTAGCATTTGAGGCTCAAGGCCAGAGAGGGCATTGAAAACATCACTGTAGAGAATTTCTAAGAGGCATAATATAGTCAGAGAGGGAAGTAAAGGAGGATTAAATCTTGAATCATCTAGAATGGGATTGTTGGAAGAAATCTGAGAGAAGAGTTCAACTTTAGAGGAAGATATGATGGCAATAGAACCATTTGGATGAAGCAGAGGGATGAAGAATGAAAAAAAATATTGATTTTTTTTTTTTTTGCTAGTTGCCAGAGAGGGCATCCATTGGAGTTTTATAAGTGGGTATAGCAGATATAATAAGGGTGACATAAACAAAATTTTCAGTGTCAGTAATCATGATAGAACAAGAAGTAATAGGTTCAAGCTTGGAAAAGTTAGATTTTAAAAAGAAATTAGAGGGAATTGGTTCTCAAATAGAAATGGACTCAGTAATTAGGTTGTTAATGCTAAGTCATTAGGGAGCTTTATATGATTAGACGAATTTTTGGATGAAGATAACCAGTGGAAATAGGTAGGTATGCTTCATACTTGCATAAGAATAATAATAATATATCTTCTTAAAATTTTTATGACCTTTACTTATGCTGATTAATGCAATCTCCTACATGTTATCCCATTAAGTCTCCCTCCCTATGCCACACTTACTCCCTTTCTCCTCACCAATTTCTACTTTCCTCCACACCAATTTCTACTACCTGCACCACATGAAAATTGGGGTGTTGATCAGTGGCAGTTCGTGGTTTAATCCCTAAAGTATGGGGACATTCCTTGCGGACATCCCTCCCAGGCAGGCTAATTTTGACAATTCAGCAAAAATAAGTCATATTCCATCAACAATTTCTCAACTCTGCCTGGACTGATTGCTTAAAACATAATAGCATCACACTTAGCAATCATTCCTCTTCAATCCCCCTCAAACCCAAACTCTCTAGGTGATGTGTTGTCTCTGTGGTGAAGTGGTGAAGTGAAGTAACTTTCAGTGCTTCCTCAGCCTGTGTTCGGATGGTTGTGCGCCAAGCAGCAGCCTGGCTGGGGCACCAGTTGAGGGGGCCCTAAGCCTACTTTATCTGTTTCTCTAGCCAGTATCTCTCAGTCACTCACTTACATGAATGCCTAAATCTATAATTTTGTAGACACTAACAGAAATAGTATTGCTGTCATTTACTTATAACACACAAGAAAAAAAATTAATTGTCACAGTTGGGAAGATGTATGTGAGTGAAACATAGTCTACTACTGTTTTGTTTTTTTCTAAGACAAAACCACTTTCTAACTTCTAACTCTCTCCCAACAATATTTTCACTAGGAGCTTGTTTTGGAGCAAATTTGCCCTTATGTGAGTGGAAGTCACAGGTTGCTTATGTTTGTCCGAGGAATCAGAGGAAGAAAAATTATTATTTTTCCCTGTATCCATCACTATAGTTCGCAGGGCATTGAGTCTCAGAGGAAGACATCATTGTGAAGAAAGGATGTTCGCAGGTTCAAAAATTCACATGGAAACTTGAAATTAAGCCTGCAAAATGCAGGTCATCTATAGATGCCACCTGCTCTTTAGGGGTTAAGCATTAGGATTATTGATAATAGTATTAAATGTAATGTACAAGTATAGAGATTTAAAGAAAAAACGAAAGCCAAAGATTCAGATGAAATTATGAAATCGGTGCCAACTTCTTCACGTTGTGCTGGTGGTGGTGATGGAGCTGTCACTCACACTTTTCTCACTACTGACATCAAGATAATTTTTGGGCAGGTATTCCTCATCACTATCACCTATGCTGATATCTGTCTGAGTTCCTTCAGTACTGGTCAGAACCTTTAAACTCAGTCTACTTGGCTTCATCACAGTCTGAGTCCAAACTGGAAGATGCCATGATTGAGAAAAAAAAATATCTACATATGACACTTTGAGAAACAAGCAGGTACTGAGGAATGTGCTCCACATACTAGGTACTCAAGAACATATAGTTGGGGGGCCAGCAATGATCATTTTCTATTTAATATGTCCAGCATGATATAGATCAAAGAGCATACATATAAAATTATAAACAACATATAATGCCCCTACAAAATGAAAGAAAGTATTTCGCATATATGCATGCCTTATTACAGGGTCATACAGGGTGGCATGATGCTCCTACTTAGTTGCTATATACCACAACATAAATGTTCCTCATAGCTGCCACACCCAACTTTCGAAAGGTTCCATACACTTCTATTATAGCTATGTTATACGCATGTATAATATCAATTCTGCAGCCAAAATGAATTCTTATTGTATGCACATACATACAGAAATTTATGAGATCTGGTAATAAAGGAGTTAAGAAACCTGCATTGTCAAAGGAAAACCAAAAAAAAAATGCTTCCTTCTTTGTTTCAGGCTACTCGATTCGTTGGGCGCTTCCATGAAGAGCGAGATGCACGGTACAAACTGAACATGAAAAACGAGAGGTGGCGGGCTGTCTATGCACCTCCTGATTTGCAGCGCCTCCTTGACCACATCTCAACCACAGGTCAGTCATTCCACACTATCATGCATCACCTTCCTGATAACTGCCACTTCAAGGTGCTGTTCTTTGACTGAAGTGTAGGTGAAATGATGGACGTCATTTACTGCGTTTCTTTGAATCTTACTTTATTATATGATTGTCAGCTAAACCACAATAATTGCAGAAAAATGCTTGAAACTCAACTTCCTCCACAACATGAAAAACAAATAAAGGAATGATGACTATATGCTACTTTCTATTCAAGATTTGGTATTTCTGTCACAGACTTTGAGAACACTTCAGCCTCCTTCTAGAACATCCAGAATTTGTTTTTGAAAAGGAAGAGAGTGCTTGATAGCAGAGTTTGGTTCTGGTTGTGTTTCTTAAGGCAAAAATAAAAGCCCTTTAAATTTAATTCACTATGTTTGGAGCCGTCAGTGATGAGTGGGACTTAGAGTTAAGGTAGAAATAGACACAGAAAGAGCATGATTCTATTGTCCAAAAGTGGGGAAGCCACTGATTAAAATTCAGCATGTTCAGTGTCAATCGTATAACGTGGCCATATATGCTGCTCATCATTGAAATTGTCGCCGAGATTTCATTAACCATTTGAATTTTCAAAATACTCGCTCTTGTTCTAGTTCATTTCAGGTGCTTTAAGTAAAATAATTATATATCTGGCAACTCAGCCTCAGTGTCTGAGATGACCTACAGAGGCAGGAAAAAATGACAGTTGCTTACCACAGCTGTCAAAGGGGGTGTGCTTGCTGACACCTTCTGCCAACCCCCCACCTGCTAGTCTTGCACTTAGACTGCTGTTCAGCTCTCTAACTTGACAATTGTTGGGTACAAGGTGTTGTCAAGGGATGACATCATAGCTATCACATCACTTCACAAGGCTGGACATTCTACATGGGCTATCTCAGAGCAGACAGATGTCAGTGTCTGCCAAATTCAAAGATACATGGAGCGAGTTATGGAAGGAGGCAATAACACAGTACCACAGAAGAAAAACGGCCAGGAAAGACACAAAACTTTCCTTTGAGCTCTGGGACTGATACACTGTAAATTTGAATGCAGTCCTCGAATATCAGCCAGAAAAATAAAAGAAGAAAACCCAAGACTGCTGGGTGATGTGTCTGTGAGGACATTGTCTCGCACATCCATGATGACCTTGGCTACTGCAGCTATGCAGTACTGCACAAATCTGTGGTCTCTATCACCCAGCAGGAGAAAGGGCTTGCTTTCTGTGACAAACACAACATGCAGTGGCATGGTGTGCTGTGGAGCAACGAAGGAAGATTTTCAGTGACAGCCAGCAGTCAAGGTTGTGTGTATCGATGTCCCAGCAGCAAACCCCTTGACCTCTGCTGTACTTCACTGGTTGTCAAGTTCTTTGATTTGTTGATGGTGTGGAGCTGTTTCACCTATGGTGTGGGAAGCCTTGTAGTGTTACCCAGAAATACCACAATGAATCTAGGGTCTTTTGAGAGATGCCCTCCCACCACTTTTATGCAAGACAGAGCTCCCTGTCATACTGCCACATCAGTGAACCATTTGCTCAGGGAGGGCTGTGTGCCATTCTTTGATGATTGGCCTGCAAATTCTCCTGACCTGAACCCCATAAAAAATATGTGGGTTATAATCAAAAGAAAGTTATGTAACCATGACTGCTCTATGGTACCCAAGCTCCACGCTTCACCTCCTTAGGACAGGTTTTGCCCTACAACATCTCATGGTGCTTGCTGACAGCCTTCCTAGTGCAGGAAGCATAAGAGGATACCCACAAAATACTAATTGTAAAATCAGTAAATTTCTTTGGTGTATTACCCTGTTCATATTGCCACATATAGCTGGAAAGCAGGTTGCGACATTTCCAATGATGAGCACTATATAGCATTTACCAAAGATTTTGATGCATGCCACAAAGCAAGATGCATATGGATCAGAGAAAATGGCCAAATGTGAAACTTTTTTCCTATGGTTACCATAATTGAAAGACAAGTAGGGAAAAGATGTTTAAGTGTAGGTAAGCAGCTGTTATTAGAATAAAATAAAATTAGAGGATCATATCTTCATGAAATCTCTCTCTCTCTCTCTCTCTCTCTCTCTCTCTCTCTCTCTCTCTCTCTCTCTCTCTCTCTCTCTCTCTCTCTCTCTCTCTGTTTTTTTGTTTCATTTGGTATATTTGACTATTTTCCTTCTTTGTTTTATTCAGACACTCTAGTCACTCCACCAGCAGCTCAGCCTAATGGAGACTCCCCCAAAAACAATACCACTTCCACCACCACCATTACTAATAACAACAATAGCACCACCACCACAAATGGCATTGCGGAGCACAGCGAAGCAAACAACAGTAGTAATAGTGGTGGAGGAGGAAGAGGAGGAGGAGGAGGAGTGTGTGGTGGGGTAATGGTTGGAGGTGAAGAGTATATGGTGGTGGGGGTTTGTGTGGTGGTGGTACGACTAGTGGTGGAGTACAGTGAGTGTGCTGCCACCCTCCGCTTGGCAGCCTTGCAGCTCCTGACACGTCTCACTGACCTACTAAGAAGGTTCAACACTGACACCTGCAGGTATTTAGTTGGTATTCATGTATACTTTCTTACATTCTAGTTTATAATTATGTTCATCATTGTACTTGTCTCAATATCATGTATAACTTACTGCTGTGTGTGTGTGTGTGTTTACGTAGTTGTAATTTACAGGACCTGCTACACTTGTGTGGGCCTGTCTCTATATCTATACATGTATAATTTTTCCATTAGTTTGTGCACACTTGTCACCAAAACTCTTTTCTTTTTGTCCATTCCAAACTTCAGTGTCTTTGTGGAAAACTATTCTTCTTATTGTTGTTTAACTCACTGGGTGCCAAACATTTTTCATAAAAACTTTTTCTGGTGTTAAGCAAATCTTTATATATTTATTTATTTATTTTTATATACTTATTTATTTATTTATTTATTTATTTATTTATTTATTTTTGTTTATTTATTTATTTATTTATTTTATTTTATTTTATTTTTTTGCTGAAAAGTATGTAGAATAATAAAAAACACATAATTGATACATTTTGCTATTCACTTATTATTTTCATGATTTTTAGGCACAATGAATTTTGATTCTTCAGGAAATACTTGTTGGGAGCTTTTCTTTAATATTTCACTTAACTCTTCATATATTTGTTTGTCAAACTTTATTCTTTTCACTTGTACATTATGCTTAATTTTTCAACTGACAAATCTGTAAAACAGTTTTGGTTCCTCTATTTCTTTCTGCTATAGCTCTTTCATAATTTTGTTCTTCCTCTCTCCTTATCATTATATACTCATTTCTTGCTAACTTAGGCTTGTTTATTTCTCTGAGTCTGATTTCTCTTCATTTTCTTCCATGCATCATCCATGTTTTGGCTCTTATACATCTACCATCTTGCTTTTCTTTCTCTTTGGGTGTATAAACAGGGACATACTTTTCAATACCTTTTTCACATATTTCCAGAAATATATTATATTTCATTTGTATGTCTTCAGTCTTTGTGTACTCTAGTTTGTCTCTTCGAAATACTCTCTTAGTTTGATATGATTTCTTCAGTTTTTCTGAAATTCTCCTCAATCTCATTGTTTTCATTCGAGTCTCATACCCCATTATGATGTGATCACTCTTGCCCATAAGGCACACATATCACATTTCATGTAGTTTTGTTTCTTTAGTCAGAACTTTATTGGTGGATCAAAAGGGCTGAAGGTAGCCATAACAATCATTATTGTATCCCAGAAGAGGTTTTGACCTGTAAGAACATTCCAGCATACAAGGCACTAGCACAGCAAGTCAGTATCGATAAGCATAAGGCATAGTACACCTTGAAGAATTAACTAACAAATAAATAAATAATACAGCAATGCCTCCGCTGTCCAGAGTAATCCCCCAAAGAAAATTTAATGCTGGCAATGTATGGTAACAAAGGATGTACGTGTACATCACAAGGTCAAGACAAGGCACCAGTGAGAATGTGCCATTATGAGGTGAGTGAAGCATCTGCTGAGACTGCAGCTGAGCAGACTTATACTGATTAGGGTTGGAGATGATGGAACAAACACTCTAAACATTTGAGACAGTACTCATAAACTCACAATTATCAGGTATGACAGCTGAAGCACAGCAGGATGGTGATAACAATAATACAGTCAAAACTTGAAACCTAATTCCCAAGAATCAAGTAAGTAGTAACTTAACAGTACAAAGACTAGTAGAATAAACTACAGTATACATGAAGTATTTAGTTTGCCAACTGAATGGTTTTGGACATCTCCTGGGATACTGTAAACAAATCATTTACATTACCATGGAATCAGCCACATTCTACCTAACTCTGTAGCAGTAAACATGTGGCTGATGCTTATCCACTTGGTGATTTGTATTACAGAGCACTTGCTGTCCTTGGTGATGAGGTTCTTGGTGAAGATCCGTCACTAATATCATTGATTACCCTTCCCATTTCCTTTATTTTCATTCTTTTGTATATTTAAGGCAGTACTCTGCTTACTAGTGTATGTCATTGCATGTATGCGGACAGTATTGTAGTCATCTGCAACAAATGAGTGAGTATGACACCGATATAAGTATAGTTGGACAGCCATTTTTGTTGTGACGTCATCACAGCACAGAGTGTACCACCTCCTCATGTATAAAACCTTTTCTACACTCTTTAACACTTTTTAAACTCAAACTTACTTTTAGACATCCTTACATAGAAAAAAAAAAAATGGTGCAGTCACCTGTGAAGATACTACAACTTGACTGATGATGATGGTGACAGTATGTGTGATTCTTTGTTTACACATCTATGGTACACTATGTATTTTCTTTTAATATATTTCAATTATCCAGAAAAATCTGCAGTGTACTTGTGATAGTCAAGGGATTACTGTACATTAGGAGTAAATACAACTTAATCAAACAAGAAAAACAAGTAATGCACACTTTGTGGTAATAAAGAATCATACAAAATACATATAAATATTATACTAATAATACACTCCACCCACCAAATACAATAATACCATATTCATGTGATGCATTCTTCAGTAGGAAGAGGTGCAATCAATCTGTGTACAGATCTATTTATCTTTGTATAATTCTGACCACTGTTATCATGACCTGGTTGCATTAGCTTGTATCTTACAGTTATATCTCTCACATTACTGTCATTACCAGCACTTTGCACTTCAGCTAATTTTCACTTTCTTCTGATCAGATTAGTATCCTGTACTTATACTATGTCTCCAGCTTTAAAATTCCTCTTCTCAATGTACCATTTCTATCTGATAATTAAGGAAGGGAAATAGTCTCTCTGCCACTTATGCCAAAAGCTATTTACAATGCTCTGGACAAACTCAAATCTTTCTTTGAAAGTAGCATCTTCTTTCCAGGATCCAGGTGAAACTGATGAGCTCACTCGCTCCAATAACATGTCATTAGAACACAATTAATTAATGTAACCTTGGTTACACTGTACACCTTCAGTGTACTTTTTGAACAAATTGGTTTGCAAGCAGAATTTTGTACTCATAATTGCTTTGGTTATCCTATCATGATTTGGTTACTAAACAAAGTTACTTGATTTCAAATGCTAAAAGAAAAGGCAAAAGCTGCTGTTTATTAGTAATTTATAGTTTCTGTAAATATTTCCTTTGCTTTTATGTATTTGAAAGAGAGACACAGCAGGTAAGACAGTAATTCAACCTTTGAAATTAGGTAAATGTGATTCTGTTGAAGAGCCTTGTTGTAAACAAACAGTTTTTGGTTGGCTCAGGAGTAATCTTGAGCCACCTGTGACACTCGATGGCCCCACAATGCCATCACTACTGCGCAACTGTATTTTCGCAGTAGCTTTTCCCCATCAGTAAGATATCTAAGTGCTATGATCACCTTCATTTTGGGTGATTCCTCTGTGTCACTCTGTAAGGCTTCCCCCACTAGACCAGTGACAAAGAGAATACCTGCACGGTCTAAACAGTATCTTCTAATGAGTTCCATGTCACTATGTTCATACAATACATGCTTACTGGATAAATAATTTCTGAGCTGGAGATGCTGTGGAATGGCCATCTTGGCAGTGGAAGTGTCTGTCATAAGTCACTAAGACAGGGTGGACATGTGTCTGGGAATGAATTAATCCATTTTATATTGATTCCTGTGGGGAAAATAGTTTTGTCTTCTTGACATTTAAGATTTTGAAAGGAATGAATTAAGCACAAGAACCAGGTTTCCACTGTACTGAATTCAGTATCCATGCCTAGTTTAACACTAAGAGGCCTTTCATCTTGGAGATTGGCAACTTTGAACATGATAATTTGTAGCTCACCATATGCTAGTATACTGTCACTGTTAATTGTGACAATTAACTAACTTGATCAAAGATTTGCTACAGCTGTTCAGCCAAGGATTGTCAGTAGATCTGTTGAATGACCAATTCATACCCTTAAGAGTGCCAAACTACAAGATCTTGGTGGTGTTCCAATTTTTTATACATTTTCTCAACTCCTTACTTGCCACAACTAAATGAACGTCTGAGTCAGACTGAACCATGCTCAGGAACCTGTGAATTGTCACAAACCATCTGAAATTGCTGAGAAAGCTTTGCATATCATAACCTTCAGATAAATCTATATAAACACCACAAGTTTTGAGGCAATTAAAGATGATACCATATGCTTTAGCTGTAGGTCTTTGCTTAACATTATATTTGATACAGAAAGGGCTGAACAAGTCAATAGCAATATGGTAAAGTGGAAGGGATGGTTTCAGTCTCAGATGTATTACTTATCCCATAATCTGAGTCTCTGTTTTGCCTTCTAATCTCTTGCCCTTAACACAACTGTAATGAGGTAAACAACACAAACAAAAATTGAGGAAATGGTGTTTGAAAGTCCCACTCCCAATCCAGCTATTCCTGTACTTACCTCACTCCAGCACTGGTAGCTGAAGTAAGGTAAATGACAATACTTGGTGTTTGTCTCAGAAATTCTGTTTTCTTGTTTGTTGTTTACATTGATAAGGCAAAATATGATGAAAATATTATTTTCATAATAATGAAACTCAGAATAAAACAATAACAAAATACAGCATTATATGTGTGTCATATGGATAAGTGATTGTCACTGTGTATCCCAACTGCCTGAAGCCCAGAACTCTGTGAATATTATGTCAATATTGTCTCAGTCAATCACATCATAGCACACATGGGAACAGTTACAAGGGGATCCAATTTTACACTTGATCATTTTTTCCTAATATATACTGATATATACTATTGACAGAGATTATGTTCATTCTTGGCCACTTTTTCTTCCATTTTCCTTATTCCGTGGCCTCTCTTACTCTTGAGGGTGAGGTAAAACTCAGGCTGTTACCCATGATTTCTTACCAATAAAAAGGGGTAAGTAAAGAGAAAACTATGTGAAAAGTGAGGAAACCCTCCACTCAGTAACACTGGCTCAGGAAGACTGATGTACATAAGGCAAGGCACTTGTCTGCACCCCCATTGTCCAGGAGGTGTGACTCACCATAATCGTACACGTTGATTGGTCACAGCATCTCTCTTGGGGCCTTGCCTCTCTTCAGCACAGAATATCTTACTGTGTTGTCTATCAGCGGAGAAAAGGCAATTCCAACTTTATTGACTTATCCTTTGGATTTTCAGAATATGTCAGTTACCTCATAAGAGAGATTGAGTTGGATTCTTTGATACATGCGACAACTCACTTTCAACCTAGATGTTACTTACCTCGCTACAGAAGGGGATACCACAATTATGCTTTACAGACTTGATAATTTTGCAAATACCAGGGGCCCAGTATTTGTTATGGAGTGTAACTCCTGCATGGTCGATGTTGTGTAGATGTCATATGTATAATCTTGTAAATGGATGGTTAGGCATTGACAACACAAAATTCCCTTGATTCACATTTTCTTTGAGCCAGTTTTCTATCCTTCAACCAATGACAATATATCATTCCGTATTCATTGAAGGGCCTAGGTTTTTTTTTTATGCAAGAAGATCACTGGCCAAAGGTAACAAAAAAATTGTATATAAAAAAAGATCCACTTAATGCCAGGTCCCATAGAGAATTCCAAATAGAAAAATCAAATAATGGAGGATAAATGTCTTGAAACCTCCCTCTTTAAAGAATTCAAGTCATAGGAAGGAGAAAATACAGAAGCAGGCAGGGAGTTCCAGAGTTTACCAGAGAAAGGGATGAATGAATGAGAATACACTCATACCTTGGTACTATGGACCACGCTTTAACAGATTTCAGAAGCAGCGGACAAAATCTAGAGCAGCCAACTCAATTTGAAAATCGCGTCTGCTATGGATGGTGTTGGGGGAATACTGGAAATGAGCCACTGCCTCGAGAACTGAGGTGTCTTCTTCAGTTCTTCAAGGTTTTACTGAAAACAATACACACATATCAGCTTGTTTTTACCTAACACGTTTGCATCGCTACCTGTAAGTGGCTGTGTCTTTTGCTCTGCCCCACTCCCTGCCCACAATTCTCGCAAGGACTTAGAAAGTTTGCGGCCCAGAGTAGTTGTAAGGTTCAGAAGCTCCCAGGAGACCTGCGTGAAAGGAATGCATCAGAAAATGTCCATTTCCAAGGCGAAGATAGTGGCTTTAGCTGGTTATGCTTCGTGCACTTACCACGAAATATGGCGTGCAGCCTGTAGCATCAAAATCAAGGTCAGAGACTTTAACATGCACAGGGAGTGTTTTGTTTACCATTTCAGGTTGTCAACTGCTCACAGTAGGAGCACTAACGTTTCAGCTAATCTTGAACACAGAGAAAGCCAGAAAGCAATGTAAAATAGTATCACAGTCATAATTGTTCAGCGACAGTTATGATCACTGATAAACTGGTATGATATTTTTTGCTCTTTTCCATTGGTTTGAGCTGCAACTTAGATTAAAGCCTGATTGAGGAGTGGGCTATGAAGTTCAGGGAAAAGTGAGGCTTATTTTATTTTTTTCCAAATATCCCCTGCCAAATTATGGGTGCATCTTATACTCTGGTGCATCTTATATGGCAGGAAATATGGTGTGTATATATATATATATATATATATATATATATATATATATGTGTGTGTGTGTGTGTGTGTGTGTGTGTGTGTGTGTGTGTACTGAAGAACCTCAGTTCTTGAACTTAATTCATTCCTGAATGCTGTTT
This sequence comes from Scylla paramamosain, assembly GCF_035594125.1. Classification (NCBI taxonomy): domain Eukaryota; kingdom Metazoa; phylum Arthropoda; class Malacostraca; order Decapoda; family Portunidae; genus Scylla; species Scylla paramamosain. The sequence goes on along the minus strand of NC_087153.1, from coordinate 23,681,421 downwards.
CAAAATTCAAAATATTCAGAAACCAAAACTATTTTTTCCATAGAAATCAATGTAAAATTTGATTAATCTGTTCCTGGACACCCAGCCACCCTCTTTTAGCAGGTTATGGCAGACACTTCCATTGCCAAGTTGGCTGCTTCACATCTTCAGCTCTGAAGTGATTTATCCAGATATGATGTAGTGAATAAACTTAGTGACATGGAAATCATAAGAAGATATTGTTTAGACCATGCAGGTATTCTCTTTGTCATTGATTTAGTAAGGGAAACCTTACAGAGTGACACAGAGAGAAGCAATCCACTTACTGCCCAAATGAAGGTGATCATAACTTCTAGACACCTTGCTGCTCGTAAAAGCTACTGGGAAAATGCAATTTTGCAGTAGAGATGGCATTGTGTCATTGAGAGAGCCACAGGTGGCTTAGGATTACTCTCAAATCAGCTGAAAACTGTATGTTTACATTGAGGCTATTCGATGGGATCACATTTACATTGTTTCAAAGATTGATTTACTGTCTTATGCTGTGTCCCCCACAAATACAAAAATGGTGAAAATACTTTTAAAAACTATAAATTAATAATACATGAGAGCTTTTGCTTTGTCTTTTAGTATTTGAAGTCAAATAACTTTGTTCAAGAACCGAATTATGGTACAGCATCTGAAGCAATTATGAGTTCAAAATTTGTACCCTTTGTGCTCTCTCTCTCTCTCTCTCTCTCTCTCTCTCTCTCTCTCTCTCTCTCTCTCTCTCTCTCTCTCTCTCTCTCTCTCTCTCTCTCTCTCTCTCTCTCTCTCTCTCTCTCATCCTCTTCTTCATTCTCATCTTTCTTCCCTTCTCCTCTCTACTTCACAGCATATAAGATGCCCTTCCTCCACAGAAAATTTTGTGACTTGCCCACAGCTTACAAAATTTTTGTACGTACAACAAATTCAAAACGCACAACATAATTAATCAGGACTAATTACATCATACTCAAGGGGTGTATACAAATCACAAAATCAAAGGCTACCACAGCACTAACACAGACAATTAGCACAACAACAGGGCTTCAACTTGGCCCTCCTCACTCAGATTGCTGTTTTTTTCTCCTGCTCCTACTCCCCCAAGATCTGTCTCTGGCTTTCAGTCAAGACCTGTGACCTCAGCTACATTGGTGTGCAATTCTACTTCGGTAAGGAATCACATCTGTACCTCTTTTCCTCCAGCATCTGTGGCTGCTCCAACTCCTCCCGTGACTCTCATCATTCCTCCTCCGTCATATTCTCTTTGCTCCGCATTCACTATTCCTCCATTCACTCTCAACTCTCTTGCTGTCCCTACTACACATCCTACTCCTTCTTCGGTACTTTCTCCTCCACACTATACAAAGGCAAGAGTCAGCAAGCAATGACATCCATACGTCCTTGCAACACTCAGTGCCCCCACCAAGGACTGTAGCCTCCTAGTTACATCATCATGACACTGCCAAGTATCATTCTCCCTGGCTGAAAAAAATTCTCCTCTGGGCTGCCAAGGAAGTTCAACTCGCTGGCCCCATCAGTTCTCACTGGAGAACACTCTGCTCTCATCCCTGGGCTTTTCTGCTCACAACTTCACTCCCACTTGCTTGCTCCTGACTCCATGGAGCCTCTGTACCACACCCATAAAACTGATAAAATAAATGTGCCACTTCCTTGGCAAAAATAAGAGGTGCCTTTTGGCCACTCTTAACAAAACAACATAGTACTTCCCAGGTGTGACATGACCAAGCTTGGTTCTTAATGTCAGGTACAGCAGTACTACTACACCTCATTCCTTTGCCGACCACTCAATGACATGGGTATCACCACAACAAGCTGATGGCTGTCCCCAACCAGGATGCAGCACACTCATTCCCCACACACAAAGCCAAATTCCTGCACGTGGCCAACACAATACAACAAATATCAGCTCCAACATGAACTTGGCCAACGCACCTCCGGGCCAGCCCCACTGGTTCCAGCAACTGCTCCTGTATGCAATCCTCTTTCATCAGACCCAATACCTTGTTGCTCTGAAGAGCACGGCATCCATCATCCCATAATAGACTGCTTGGGCCCAGCATTTGACAAGTAACAACAACTTGGCCACCTGCAGCCCCCAACAACACTGAGGGTGCTTTCCAAATGGCAAGCAACACATCACTGGCAGCCTCACTCAGCACTGCCTCCTGACGCTACTTCTACTTCATCATAACTCTCCCTGGAAGGAGGAATCAGGCTAGCAACATCTCTGATCATTCCCCACACCAGGGGAAACAATACTCAACATAACACAGGGGAGAGGGGTCCCAGACAAGAGGTAATCAGGCTTGCCAACTTGACTAATGCAGTTACACCCAACAAACCTGGCCACACCTGACCACCAAAACTGCTTCAACTGTTCCTGAGTCACCTCAACTCCAAAACGGCCAGACACCAGGCTGCTACATGCTACCTGCACTTGTGCCTCCTTAACTGTGGATGGCACAACAAAATGGAGCATCAAACCTCTGTTCTCCTCTCTCTCTGTCTGCTATTCACAACTTCGTTATTATACACCAACACTGCCTGATCCTCTACATCCTTGCTATCCACTCCTGCCTTGGCAAGTATACAAAGGAATACAAAGGAAAGCCAAACAGCAACAGACCTTTTGGTCCTTGCAAAGCTGTTTGGTAGCTACTTCTAACTAGGGGGAGTAGTGGGGAGACATGTCCCTGAGGGACAAAACCTTCCTTGGGTACACTAACTGTTGCATCATTAGTAATTACAAGGGGTGACTCACTAAAGGAGCAAATATGCACTCTGGTCTGATCCTAGCAAGGGGGCAGCCTGCTCCCCACCTCTTGTGCATTCTGCAGGGGAGGAGACTCTCACCTCCCCAGCAAAGTCAGGAGTCTTCCCACCCTAAGCAGCGATCCCTAACATACCAGACACACCAGGCTGGGGCATGAACTGAGTACCATTACCCACAGCCTCCACTCCAGGTGACAACTCCACCTGAGTGCCATTTCAGAGAGGTTCTGCAGCGGAAGACAAGCCATCAACAAACAACCCAAACCCAACACTCCAGCCTCACCCTTGGCAACACTCCCAACAAAGTCATGTGCTTCCTGTGGTGGCTCTGTGCTTCTGCAGTCTGCGCCAGCACACTGACTCAAACACAAGTCCAACTCTAACTTGCCCAAACACTGGCCAGCAATGGGACAGGTTTCTGGGCACTCTACCCCCTCTGTGGCATCATTGTAAACTCTGCACTCTTCTAGTGGTGGCCCAGCTTATTGCAGTTGATCCCAAGAGTCACAGAACCCATGGGCACCTGATGTCAGGGTACTCACCTCGCCTTAGAGTGAGTGACAAGAGAAACAGAATTATGAACATCAGCAGCCTTCACATCTGGGACGGAGTCCACAGATGGGGGCTGCACCCAAACTCTCCCACCTGCCTGACCATTCCCTAGAAGGAAATCAACCTTCGAGACTGGTAGGTCTTCCATTAGTGACACCTGTGCCTCTATGGTTGCTAATAGGCATACAAGCCTCATCTCCACTGTGGTGAAGCTTTCTATGGTGCCATTTCCCCAGCACCACACAGGCTTGTCGGAGGCAACTTGCCTCTCTGTGACATTTTTGCACAGCAACTGCTGTGCCACCCATTCCCTCAAAACAGTAACTGGATATTCAACCCCGGCAATTTCAACGGTGCCCTTACACAAAAATGGATGGCACCAGTCCAAACCAGACTATACAGGGGACAGTGAGATATCAGCAGATGAGGGGGGTAGTACTTCCTACCTATATACCCTCACTCTCAACACTTCGGTCTTGTGATACAATCAAAGCCACCAACTTCTGGAGGGTCTTGAAAGCCATGGTTGTCACTAACTTAGGGCAATTAAATTTAAAAGGTCCGTTATTTTTATAGTAATGGCACATAGACTGGGTGCTGTATCTGGGAGTGGTGTGTTGTATGCTCCCATTGTCTCTGTTGTGAGCTGGGTGGAGACGTTACCAACAGGGCTTATTTGCCTTGATTTATTACTAAAGCCACTGCTATAATGAGGACTTCCTGACAGACTAGCACCTAAAGCACCTTCAGACAAACTGTCACTGGCCCCGCCAGACATCCCACCAATCCAACATGGCACAGGCTGATATGCCAACATGTGGTTATCTGCCCATGTGGCTGCCTCTTTTAAGGTCTTGAGCCTTTTTCTCCTGGAGCAGTGGTATCAACTCCTCTCATCCACATTTACAAACTGCTTCATTACCATGAACTCCTTCAACTCACGGTAGGAAGTGGCCTGCTTGCTAGCAATCCATTTTTTCAAATGTTTCCTCAAGATAGTGAGCACACTCAAGGTACAAGTTCCTAGGCCTCTTCTTCCCTCCTTGGAACTGTAACCTATATGCCTCCAGCTGCAGCTCATAGGCTTTCAGGATGTCAGCCTTAAATTCCTCATAATCCTCTAAATCTTCCACTAACATCCTGTCATAAACTTCAAGTGCCATACCTTTCAGCATATTAGCAACAAGGCCAATCTATTTTTCCTGAGGTCAATCAAATTCTGAGGCTTTCTCAAATCACCTAAATCATTCTGTCACCTTGTCATCAAACTCAAGAATCGGCTCCAAACTTCACACCATCTGGCTTTCTACTGTGTCTTCATTCCTTCTCCTCTCCTCATACCATGAGGTGAATTAACTGCTATTTGAGACTTCTCCAACTCAAATATCCTGTTCTTTTCAGCTTCTTCCTTTTCTCTTTCTGCTTCAAGTATCTTAATTTCTTTTTCATACATTCTTACCTTCTTCTCCCTTTCTGCTTCTAGTAATCTCAGCTCTTTCTCTAGCTCAAGTAATCTTTCCTTCTCCTCAGCCCCAAGCCTCTTTGCTTCCCTCTCAGCCTCAAGCCTCCTGGCTTCCCTAGCCTCCTCAGCCTTCATTCATTCTCCTTTCCTCGGCTTCTAATTCAAGCTTTCTAAAATCTCTCTCCCTCTCAGCCTCTAGTTCTATTCTCCTTATCTCCAGTTTGGATCACATCTCTTCAGACATGCCTTCTGTCTGGAAAAATTCTACAACACAGTGGGTAGAGCTAACACATCCGTGGATGCTAGTTGTGGGACTGTGTCCTCACACCAAATTGTGTCAGATCTACACTGCCATTCCCAGCAGAGGTAGGAGATTCAGGTCATGAGCCACACCTGTTATACAATGTAAGCCTGCCCCTCCATGACATAAGCTGAAATCAGGCACACAAAGAACAACAAAACAAACGAGCAACAGTTTCCTCCACGTGGCTACGAAGCTTCCAGCTATCCTGGCAAGGTCACCAAATTCTGTTACAACCACATATCCCATGTCTCTCACAGCTGCCTTTATCTCGGCGAACCTCCCTAAGCTACTACCTATGTAACTTAGTGCAAGGCCCAGTTATAGGTCATAGGGTCCTTCTGGTCTCTTGCACCCTGTTAACAGACAGTCATAGCATCAGGTTCTGCTGCCCTTTACGGCTGCCACTACCTGGAATCAGCCTCCCTACACTGCCAATTCTACACAGTGTAGTGTGGAGCTAAGATTCACCTCCACAGGGTCCTCCTGGCCTCCTTTGGTGAACTACACAAATGAAGTTGTCAGCCTGTTTCATCCATCTACAGGCAAGGGAATATTACTACTGCCAAATCACTCCAATAGCTGTAAAAAAAAATCGTCAGCCACATTCTAGGAGGGGATCATTACAACAAAGGACACACACTTAAGGGTTTGAGGTATAATACCTTGTTGGACAACCACCCCTGACAGTTGATCACCCACTGCCCAACAAAGTATTATATCCTTCTGCGAATCAGTTTAGTTTACAGCCTCCTGGAAGACAAGCCTCTATCACCTACACAATGTTAAGGCCTGAGGAAGGAGTAAAGCTTCACTGCATGGCAGTTTGCATCTAATCTTCTATGTCCAGACTCTGTACAAGAGCAAAGGAACACAGTAACATGTAACATAACCATGTATACACAAACAGAAAAGAATGTTCCACTGACACTCCAAAATGTCAACACTTGATGAGCCATCAAGGAGTTGGGTCACTACTCACAGAACACCATGCAGGGACCAGCACTGTAATATGGCTTGGCACACCACACCCAGTCAATTTTCACTGGTGTTACCTACATGTAATGACAGGGGTGTTACTGCCACTAACAGCCCTATCTAATTGCTGCCCTCTAAGCTAAGAATACAAAGCCCCTCCTCGTCACAAAGGTATGAGTCATGCAGGGGTGGGGGAGCAACCCACCTTTGCTTGCCTGCTTTGCCTCATGCAGCTAGCTTGGTACGACTAAGTGGTTATCTCCAGAAAATAATGGTGATTGAACTATGGGGGGTTGGATGTATTCTGATCACTCTATAGACAAGATGAACTCCTCAGCTAAACAAAATGTGGTACTAAACCTGAAAGGACAACTAGAAATATGGTAAATTAAATGGAGAAATAGGATGATTACGTACAGGACGATTTTATAGTAACTCAAGGGTGCACACCCATGCAGTCATCATATGGCTGGCATCTGTACTCTTTGCTATCTCCCTTTCTCTTCCTCCCATCTCTCCTCTCATTCTCTCTTTCTCTTTTGTCTTTCTTCCCTTCTGCTTTCTACCTTGTAGCATATATATATATATATATATATATATATATATATATATATATATATATATATATATATATATATATATATATATATATATATAGTGGAACCTCGGTTCTTGAACTTAATTCATTCCTGAATGCTATTCAAAATCCGAAATGAAAAAAAACAAAACTACATTCCCCATAGGAATCAATGTAAAATGGATTAATCCATTCCTAAACACCAGTCTACACTGTCTTAGCATCTTATGACAGATGCTCCCACTGGCAAGATGGCTGCTTCACAACATCTCCAGCTCACAAATTGTTTATCCAGAAAGGATTGTTAATTATATCCTACTCCTCCTCGTCCCTTTCCTTTTCTGTCTCTTCTCCATATGCTATAACCTTCCTTTGCAAATCTCATCTTTATTTCCTCTTTTAGTTTGGTTTCCATTAAACATACCACATCTGGTTTATTATTCTTAAGATAGTCTTTAAGTTCCAATAGGCTCGATACCAAATCATCTATATTTATATTCATAATTTTTAAGTTTCTGCTTTTTGATCTTCCATGGCATCTTTGCCACCATTTCCTCACTTTCATGTCCACAACTTTCCAAATGAATCTCCTCACTTGTTCCTGTGTTTTCTCCTCGTTTTATTGACTGGGCTTGTACTCTCAACTCCTTCAGTTTATTTCTCTCTTCTTCGTTCATGTCTTTTTATCCATATTCCCCTCATTCCTTCTACTTTTGCCAATTTTCCTGTTCTTTGTTACACATGATCCACTGCTGTTTGTGACATGAATTTTATTTTCTTTGGTCTTGTTCCATTTTCATCATACTTTCCAATCCTATAGACCTCTTCAATTTGTTCAACTATCTCCTCTCCTTCCCCTACCACTTCTGCTATAATTTCCTTAGCCCTTTTTGCCTCTTCTTTCTCTCTAGTTATTTTCATGGGTAGGTTCTTCTCCAGATACCAAATACCACCACACATCTTTTTATGTATCATGTCTCTCACAAGATTACTTTTTCCTTTATTATTTTAATCATCTGCCTTTCCATGTCCTTACTGTGTTTCTGTTGCTGTTGCCTTATTATCTCCTCCATATCCATCTTTTGTTGTTCTCTCACTTCTTTCCAACTTTTGGCTTTCTGTCACTAATTCTTTTACTTTTCCAACCTTAATCTCTCTCTCTTGTAAAGGTTTGTGTGTATGTGTGTGTGTGTGTGTGTGTGTGTGTGTGTGTGTGTGTATGTGTGAGGTGTAGCATAACTTGGATTTTTGTTTTTTTATGCTTTCTTCAGCTAACAATTTTTTTCCATGACATATCCTCACTCAAGTAACCCTTCTTGGTGCAGGAGTATTATTTATTCCTATTTCATGCCAAGGACTCATTCTCTTCATGTCTTTTTTTCTTTGCTGGAGAATGAATAATTTTGAATTGGGGGGACCTGAGGAGGTATTTTGCTGATTTTCCTTGGAATGACTACTGCTTCCGTGTCAGAGACCCGTCTTTGTGTGCTAAGCGCATAACAGAGGTGATAGTGTCTGGCATGGAGGCGTACATTCCTCACTCTTTTTCTCGTCCTAAACCTTCTAAACCTTGGTTTAACACAGCTTGTTCTCGTGCTATACATAATAGAGAGGTGGCCCACAAAAGGTACTTAAGCCTTCCATCACCAGAATCTCATGCACTTTATATTTCTGCCCGGAACCATGCCAAGTCTGTTCTCCAACTAGCCAAAAACTCCTTCATTAACAGAAAATGTCAAAACCTTTCAAGATCTAACTCCCCTCATGATTTCTGGCATCTAGCCAAAAATATCTCCAATAACTTTGCTTCTTCTTCTTTCCCTCCTCTACTTTAACCAGATGGCACCACTGCTATCACATCTATTTCCAAAGCTGAACTCTTTGCTCAGACCTTTGCTAAAAACTCTACCTTGGACGATTCTGGGCTTGTTCCTCCCTCTCCTCCACCCTCTGACTACTTCATGCCACCTATTAAAATTCTTCGCAATGATGTTTTCCATGCCCTCGCTGGCCTAAACCCTCGGAAGGCTTATGGACCTGATGGGGTCCCTCCTATTGTTCTCCGAAACTGTGCCTCCGTGCTTGCACCTTGCCTAGTCAAACTCTTTCAGCTCTGTCTGTCAACATCTACCTTTCCTTCTTGCTGGAAGTTTGCCTACATTCAACCTGTTCCTAAAAATGGTGACCGCTCTAATCCCTCAAACTACCGTCCTATTGCTTTAATTTCCTCCTTATCTAAAGTTTTTGAATCTATCCTCAACAGGAAGATTCTTAAACATCTATCACTTCACAACCTTCTATCTGATCGCCAGTATGGGTTCCGTCAAGGCTGCTCTACTGGTGATCTTCTGGCTTTCCTTACTGAGTCTTGGTCTTCCTCTTTTAGAGATTTTGGTGAAACTTTTGCTGTTGCCTTGGACATATCAAAAGCCTTTGATAGAGTCTGGCACAAAGCTTTGATTTCCAAACTACCCTCCTACGGTTTCTATCCTTCTCTCTGTAACTTCATCTCAAGTTTCCTTTCTGACCGTTCTATTGCTGCTGTGGTAGACGGTCACTGTTCTTCTCCTAAATCTATTAACAGTGGTGTTCCTCAGGGTTCTGTCCTGTCACCCACTCTCTTCTTATTATTCATTAATGATCTTCTAAACCAAACTTCTTGTCCTATCCACTCCTACGCTGATGATACCACCCTGCACTTTTCCACGTCTTTTCATAGACGTCCAACCCTTCAGGAGGTAAACATATCATGCAGGGAAGCCACAGAATGCCTGACTTCTGATCTTTCTAAAATTTCTGATTGGGGCAGAGCAAACTTGGTATTGTTCAATGCCTCAAAAACTCAATTCCTCCATCTATCAACTCGACACAACCTTCCAGACAACTATCCCCTCTTCTTCAATGACACTCAACTGTCCCCCTCTTCTACACTGAACATCCTCGGTCTGTCCTTTACTTATAATCTGAACTGGAAACTTCACATCTCATCTCTAGCTAAAACAGCTTCTATGAAGTTAGGTGTTCTGAGACGTCTCCGCCAGTTTTTCTCATCCCCCCAGCTGCTAACTCTGTACAAGGGCCTTATCCGTCCATGTATGGAGTATGCTTCACATGTCTGGGGGGATTCCACTCATACTGCTCTTCTAGACAGGGTGGAATCAAAAGCTTTTCGTCTCATCAACTCCTCTCCTCTAACTGACTGTCTTCAGCCTCTCTCTCACTGCCGCAATGTTGCATATCTAGCTGTCTTCTACAGCTATTTTCATGCTAACTGCTCTTCTGATCTTGCTAACTGCATGCCTCCCCTCCTTCCGTGGCCTCGCTGCACAAGACTTTCTTCTTTCTCTCACCCCTATTCTGTCCACCTCTCTAACGCAAGAGTTAACCAGTATTCTCAATCATTCATCCCTTTCTCTGGTAAACTCTGGAACTCCTTGCCTGCTTCTGTATTTCCACCTTCCTATGACTTGAATTCCTTCAAGAGGGAGGTTTCAAGACACTTATCCACCAATTTTTGACCACTGCTTTGACCCTTTTATGGGACTGGCATTTCAGTGGGCATTTTTTTTTTATTAGATTTTTGTTGCCCTTGGCCAGTATCCTTCCTACATAAAAAAAAAAATATATATACTCGTGTATATATATATATATATATATATATATATATATATATATATATATATATATATATATATATATATATATATATATATATATATATATATATATATAATATATATATAATAATAACAACTTGTCTTCTTTAGTATTCTGATGCTGAAGCATTGGTTATCCTTGAATTTTCTCTGCCTTGCAGGCTGCTCATTGAGGCTGGTGCTGTGGCTCTTGGACTGAAGACTATTACTACACGTAACCTTGCCTTGGCGTGGCGCTCCTTGCAGCTGCTCCTCACCCTTATGCCTCGCCTCAATGCCCATTTCTCTACCCTACTTAAGCCATCCATTGTAGAGAAGAACATCGAACAGGTAAGATTATGGGAGATGACAGCTTTTTAATTGCATTTTCTTTGTATGGTTTTGATTTTCCATTTTCCATTTGCAAAAGTTTAAGATATGTGAAATTTATGAGAGGAAAAGGAAATATAGTAAATTCTTCATACAAGAAACTATGATACAGTGAATAACAGATGTACAAGGCTTTTAGGCATTATGAAGAATCCTTGTATAAGATAAACAGTAGATCATTGAGTGGAGTGCAGCAGAAAGTTGCTAAACTTTGTTGTTAACCTAATCAGAAGTTTACAGAACACCCGTCCTCCTGCATTGGCTGTGTTTGTGATTCTAGATTGTTGCAATACAAGAAAAATAGATTAAGATGCTTGAAAATAGCAGTAGAAGATAGCAAGGGATGCAACATTACAGTGAAAAGAGAGACAGACTGAAGACAATCAGTTAGATGAGAGGAATTGATTAGATGACAGGCTCTTCATTCCACCCTGTTCAGAAGAGCAATATGAGTGAACCCACTTCCATACATGTCAAGTGTACTGAAGTGTATTCCATACATGAGCAGCTAAGGGCCCTTGTACAAAGTTAGCAGCTGGGGGGATAAGATAAAACTGGTGGAGACAACTCAGAACACCTAACTTTATAGAAGCTGTTTTGGCTAGAGATAAGATGTGAAATTTCCAGTTTAGATTCTTAGTAAAGGACAGACTGAGGATATTCAATCTGGAAGAGTGGGACAGTTCAGTGTCATTGAAGAGATAGTTATCTGGAAGATTGTGTTAAGTTGATAGGTGGAGGAATTTAGAATTGAAGGCATTGAACAACACTAAGTTTTAGAAAGGTCAGAAGTCAGGTGTTCTATGGCCTCCCTGTGTGATCTGTTTAATTCCTGAAGGTTGCCAAAAGTGCTCTCATTTTCACACCTCACCCTGCTGAATTAAATCAAATGTCAGTGAGGCCAAAGAAGGAAACAGAGAAGAGAGATTGTATAGCAGTAGTGTTTCAGTGTCAATGCTGGTGCCACACTGCCACTGCCACTCCCCAGTCTATGGCAAGTTTTCATTAGTCTGCATCATTCATCAGTTTAGAAGGAGATGGACCGACTTATTGACTGTATATTGTTATACAGGACAGTCTAGAGGCTAGCATGAAAGAAGAAAGAAGGACAGAAAGAAGGAATAGAGAGAAGAAAGAGAGGCAAGAGGAAAGGAGTGAAATGATGAGTCATACCTGCCTCACTGTAATACATTGAATTTTATACATAAAATGTGGGCCACTCACCCAGCATTAATCATCCTAAATTTTTCCCTACTTCCCCTCATTACCAAGAACTAAATTTAATAATAAAAGAAAAAGATAGTTGTACTTTATTATTAAAGAATTAAATCTCATCCAGCCCCTTTAATAAGCACATAATTTTTATAAACATAATATTCTTTTTAGAGTGTAGTAGTTGAGTGTGGCAGAGTGGGGCCAAGTGTCTCATCCCCCCTCTGTTCTCCTCCCCCCTCCCTTCCTAATATCTTGTGCCTTACTGTAGTGTGGGAAGATTCTCTCTTTCTCTCTCTTCTTTTTGTCTCCATGCAGGGTTGAGTTCAGTAGTGTTCTGTTAACATGAAAGCTTATCATTGGGAGAATGAATTTGGGGCATAAGGCAGTAGTGCTTGGATAAATCCTAGTTGGGCAGCTCTCAGGGTACATTATCGGTGACAGCCCATGCCTGTGGCTAACCCATGGCTGCTCTCTCTCCATATTAGAAGGACGTAACTTGTCCTTGACGCTGCTCAGAGCACTGCTGGGCTTTTTTTCTTTGTGTGTCTTAACATCCTGTGTGTGGGGAGTAGGCCCTGGCCCATCCCCCCTCTGCCTTTGGTGGAGTCCCTGTATCTGAGCATTATTGTTCCTTAAATGCTACTGGCCTTGTTGTTTGTTAGTGTCTCTGTCTTAGCCAGAAGACCAGTCTGCGTTGCAGTCTGGGTTCGGCTAACTGCATTCTCTCCAGGCTCGCCAGTTTTAAGGGGGGTTCTCCTGTTGGAGACTAGTTGAGTTTGGACCAGAGGGCTATAATATTCTGTAGGATAGTGGGTGGACTGCTTGTAGGAGGTAGGCCATGGGGTATTATAGTCTTGTGTCTGTGCCATCATTCCTATCTGTTTCACCCTCACATGTGGCTTGGTGAGTTCTTTCTCAGCTAGTGTGAGAAGTTGGTGTTGTACTTTGTATTTTATCCCTGTAGGATGAAACAGGGTGGCTTATAGGTGTGTGTAACCAGCGAAAGGGCCTGGGTTGGTGTAGTATTTGCTCCACACTGGCTGCAAAGGTGGTAGTCTAGGGAGAAGCTGATCCAAGGTAGTGGCAGCTATTAGAGGAGCTGAATCTGGTCATAACAATATACACTTATCCCCCAGCTATAGCGGGTTTTGCTAACGCGGTTTAAAGCTATCACGGGAACAATAAAAAACACATTAAATGGGCTAACGCGAATCCTAGTGGAGCTATCGCGGCCCATGAGTCGTTATATGTCCAGGATGTTCACGTGACAGCTACGTCATATTTCTTGGCCAGATTCGCTTGCTAATTGGCTGAATTTGACTGACATATTAGGCCGTGATTGGCTTGCACACTCCCGCTTCCTTATCCAGCCACTCTCCCGCTCCCCCATCCCTCTAGTCCCTCCCGCCACAGTTGACTAAGTGGCACGTGCCGTGGTGAATCTCAAGGTCACGCGTGTGTATCTCGGGACAATGGCCTCTACTCCCCCTCCTGGCCACCCAGGGAGATCGCTACCACCCAACCCGACCCAGCGAAAGGCAACAGCGGCGCCTGGGAAAGAAATCAAGAAGAGGAAGAACCTTACATATGCTGTGAAATATGAGATAGTGAAATTGATCGAGAGTGGACAAAGTAAAAGTTCAGTGGGCGCTAAGTTCGGCATCAATGAGTCTACAGTGAGAGGTATTTACCTTAAGAAGGACCACATTAAGGCACATATGAACCTCACTAGTGATAGTGCTAGACATAATGCTGTGCGAAGCTCAAATCATGTCCTCCTCAAGTCTGATCTATAAATCATGGTGAGATGAGGGGAAAAAAAAGGTGCCAATATGTTGAATTGTGTTGCTACTCTGGCGGGCCACGAACAATTTTTTTTTTTCCTATGTATTCTTAACAATGGCTATCGCGTTTTTAGCTATCACGGCGATGTTAAGGGACCAATTTCTCGCGATAGCTGGGGGTTGAGTGTATACCATTTTTGCCAGTATATTAGATGTACCTCTGCATGAGACGCATCCTTTTTTGTAGAAAAAAAATTTGTTGCATCATAAAGTCATTGAAAAAAATAGTTGTGTGTGTGTGTGTGTGTGTGTGTGTGTGTGTGTGTGTGTATTTACCTAGTTATATAGTACAGGGTTCAAGCAGGGCTCATAGTGTCCCATCTGCATATCTATATTCATCCAGAATTTCCTTAAATTTATGCACGTTTGTTGCTGTAGCAACCTCTTCATTTAGACCATTCCAGATATCCACATTTCTTTGTGGAAAACTGTACTTCTTGATGTTCCCCCCTCAAACATTGACTCTTCCTGATCCTTGAGTGCCCTCTTGTCTGTCCAACTTTATCTTCTTCCAGCAGCACCAGATCCTGCTTGTCTATCTTCTCAATGTGGTTAACTATTTTATACATCATTATTAGATCTCCTCTTTCCCTTCTAACTTGCAAGGTTTGCAGTTCCGTTTCCTTCAAACTCTCTTTGTACATTAGGTCTTTCAGCTCGGGGACCATCCTTGTAGCTGCCCTCTGAATTCTTTCCAACTTCTTTATATCTTTTCATATGCAGAGACCACACCACTGCTGCATATTCCAGCTTGGGACATAGCATAGTGGCTATAATCTTTTCATGATAGTCTTATCCGTGTAATGAAATGCCACCCTAATATTTGTTAACATCCTGTACGTCAAGCCAAATATCTCACATGTATGCTCTTCTGGGGTCAGGGTATCTTGAAAAACCACTCCCAGGTCTTTCTCCTCCTTGCTCTTCATTATTACTTCCTCCCCCATTTTATAGTCCCATGCAGGTCTTTTACTCTTTCCCAGTTCCATCACATGGCATTTCTTAGCATTGAATTCCAATTTCTGCTTCTTGCTCCACCCATAAATCTTGTCAATATCTCTGCAACTCTTTATTACTTTTAACAATTTTGTATCATCAGCAAACAAATTAATACAACTGGTCAAACCCTCCTGCATATCATTGATGTATATTTGGAACACAATGGGTTCTAGCATTGATCTCTTTGGTACTCTGCTTGTTACCTTACTCCAACTTGAACCGGTGTCCCTGATCACAGTTTTCCTTTCTCTATCCTTTAAGTAGTCTCTCATCCATTTTAGCATTGTCCCTCTCAGTCTTCCTATTTATATGTTCCATCTTCCACAGTAGTCTATTATGTGGAACTTTATCAAAAGCTTTTTTTGATATCCAAGTACATTGCATCTACCCACCCATCTCTGTTTTGTTTAGGATGAGCAGAATTAAAACTGGAAAGATTGCATAATTTCCATCTCTGAGTGCACTTCTGGAAGATGAAAATTTCCTCTCATCAAAATCCTAGACATTATTGAGGAATATATATATCCAAAGTAATTACAGAGTTTGATCATTACATTCCTGAAAATGTACTTAAATACAGTTGGATAAGAAACCTCTTCACCACTGAAGCAGAAAACCTGCATGATGAAATTACAAGCATTAGCAAGCTATAGGAGCAGCTTGTTAAGATCTAGAATGACAAAACACTTCATTACAATTTCAAAAGGCAAAAGGAATCATTGAGCTCATTTTGGATCATAGTTTACAAAGAAAAGCCCATTCTTGCAGGTGAAGCCCTGAAAGTACTCCTTCCCTTTGTTACAACTTTCTTGTGTTAGGCAGGAATTTCAGCCTTCACAGTCGTGAAGACAAAATACAGAAACTATATGCAACTAGAGAATGACCTAGGATGCAGTCAATCTTCAAAATAACCCAGATTTGAGGAATTGATCAAAACAATGCAGTGTCAAGGTTTTCATAGTATTACAGTACCCTCTCAAGTTTTGTGGTTGCTTTCTTCCAAAGGCATAGTGCTAACCTCAAGGATCACAAAACTTGTATATTGAAAACACTGAAAAACACTTATTTATTCCAGCTGTATGGCCTATATAGAACTGTGTGAGTGTATTATTTTGTCCTACATCCAGTGTGATGCAGTGGTGCAGCACTGCCACATCTGTGTCAGTGTATGTATTTTGTCTTCACATTTGGCATGATGCAGTAGTGTGGCTGTGCAGTGCTGCCACATACAGAATTGTGTGAGTGTGTGCTTTGTCCCCACATCCAGTGTGACACAGTGGTATGGTGGTGCAGTACCACCACCTCTACACTCTATTTGAGAACCTTAGAAACATATGCCCCTCCTACAAGATGGAGACATGTCAGACCCTGGGTTCATCTCTATTGGGTGAGAGCTTCCCAGGCCATGGTGTAAAGTCTACCCTGAGTTTGGTGACTCCAAGACAGTCTTCCAGATGCTAATAATAATCCCCTACTTGAGTCCCCACCAATTTGAAATCTCTTTCTCTCTCTCTCTCTCTCTCTCTCTCTCTCTCTCTCTCTCTCTCTCTCTCTCTCTCTCTCTCTCTCTCTCTCTCTCTCTCTCTCTCTCTCTCTCTCTCTCTCTCTCTCTCTCTCTCTCTCTCTCTCTCTCTCTCTCTCACACACACACACACACACACACACACACACACACACACACACACACACACACATTTTTGGATGAATATGGCAGAAGGTGCCACCCCAAGAGAAAGAGCTTCATATGAAAGTTTTACTGGAGAAGAAAGAGAACTAAATTATAGACTGCAGTGTAGAAAAATTTTGCATATGCAAGAAATAATGGACAAGTTATTGGAGAGAATAAAGACATTGGAGGCACACCAGAAGGAGACTGGTAAGGAGTTGGTGACTATTACAGCAAAGCTGATTGAGATGGAGGATAAAAATAAGAAGTTAAAGGTAGAAAATGACTGCTTAAAGAAACAAATAAAGGAAAAAGTAGAAACTGTTCAGAAAGGAAATGAGGAAATGAAGGCAAATGTAAAGGATGTGGAAATGAGGCAAAATAAATGGTCAAATGAACATGTATTTGAAGAAGAATCACTAAAAGAAAATAATAGAACAACAAGAAAAAGAGAAAAAAAAAAATTGAGACAAAAAGTGGTAAATGTTATCAAAGAAGAGAAAAAATTAGTGAGAGACACTAGAAAAATATAAACAAGTAATTGTATTTGGTTTAAAGGAAGAGAAAATAGTAAGCAGAATTCAAAGAGAGGAAAAGGAAAAGAAAGTGATGGGTGAAGACAGTCAGGTAGTAAAGCAAGTGGAAGAGTTCCAAAGAATTGGGAAATATGAAGAAGAAAAATGAGACCCATAATAATAATAAGGTTTGCAATGCAGGTACAAGCAGAAGAGGTAATTAAGGATCTTGGAGGTTGCCTGGAGCTTAAGAATATAAGAATGTATGGATAAACAGGGATATGAATGAGACTGAAAGGTTGAAGCAAAAGGAGCTGGTAAATGAGGCAAAATAACTTAGATTTGAAGAAGGCTTTCGACAAAGTACCACACCAAAGATTGCTATGGAAGATAAAAATTATGGAAGAATTGAAGGAAGACTGCTGGAGTGGATGGAGGGTTATCTGGATGATAGAGAGATGAGAACTGTAATACAAGACCAAAATTCATTTTAGCTGAAAGTAACTAGTGGTGTCCCACAGAGGTCAATGTTGGGACTGATAATGTTTGTGATATACGTAAATGACATGAATGAAGAAATAGATAGCTATATGAACTTATTTGAATGATGATGATAAGCTGATGAGAAAGGTGGAAAATGTAAATGACGGTATGGTACTGCAAGATGATTCACATAAGATAAATAGTTGGAGTAAATCTTGGCAAATGGAATTCAATTTAAGTAAATGTAAAGTAATGGAGTTTGGTAAGAGTAAGAAAAGAATACATTATCATTATGAGATGGATGGTGTGAAATTAAAGAAGTCAAAAGAGGAAGTGGATTTGGGAGTAACAGTTATTGAAAATTTGACTCTGGACAGACACATTGATAAAATGACTGGAGAGACAACGAATTTGCTAAAAAGAGTAAAAGTGGCTTTCTCATATTTGGATGAAGGAATAATAAAAAAAGTTATTGATTTCCATGATAAGATCAAGATTGGAATATACAGCAGTGGTGTGGTCTCCTCATAGAGGAATATTGTAAGATTAGAAAGAGTACAAAGAGCAGTCACCAAGGTAGTTCTGGAGTTGAGCAAGTCAACCTATGAAGAGATTAAAATTGTTGGAAATTCCTACCCTTGAAAATAGGAGAGAGAGAGGGGATTTAATAAACATCTATAGAATAATAAATGGTTTGAAAAATGTGAACAAAAAATGTTTTATAGATCTAGACACACAGAGTACAAGGGGGCACAGTAAGAAGCTGAAGAAAGTTAACTGTAAAAGAGACATCAAGAAGTATAGTTTTCCTTTTAGAAGTGTTAACAAATGGAATGAACTCAGTGAAGACATTGTTAGTGTCATAACTGTCCATGCTTTTAAGACCAAACTGGATAGATATAGAGACGGGATGCTATAAGATTACTCCTCTCCCATAAACCACAGCTAGGTAAATACATCAACAACAACTTAACAGCAAAAAAGAAGAAATAAAAAATACACTGTGATCTTGAATATTCCTAGCCTAACCTGGCTTACCCTGCCCTGCCCTGTCCAGTGTTGCCATTTCTTGTTACACAGTTTCCTGCTTGAATTCATTGTGTATATTCTGTTGATGTATAATACGTTCTTCCAGCGTGCCATTTTATAATGAAATCAATAATGCTCCACGATATAATTGGCAAAACTTATTTTAAGCAATACAGTTTATGGATAAACTGATGTGGCAATAGTATTCCTGCCACCACACCACATCACTTGAAGGTTTTGGTCTGGCTGGTGGTGGTGTAACTCCTGAAGTTGCTTTCATCCCCTCAGGTCAACATTTGTATGTTTGAATTCAGATGAGTCACTGGGGTTGTGGAGTGACTCATTTCATTCTCTTCTTCAAGAAATGTACTTGATTTACTTTTGCGCACAAGTTGTAAGACACTTAGTTTAGCTGATGAAATGATCACTTTATTTCTACCAAAGAAAAATGCATGATGTGTTATTAAAGAAACAATGAGGCAATGTAGAGTGCATACTTTTACTGAATATCCTAAGCCAATGAGAGGCAAGAACAGAGATATCTCACCCTGCAGGGGTGTGTGTTTTGTCCTCACATCCAGTGTGATGCAGCAGTGTGGAGATGTGGTGCTGTGTGACAGATGTGATAGTTCCATAGTAGTATGACACCTCTCATTTGTTTATGTGTTTTCACAATGCAGCAGTGCCATTCTGTATAGTGTAACACTGGTGTGTAAGCCAGTGTGACTGCTGTTGTGGCAAACAAGTGGTTTATCCATATAAGTGATCTGTGTGTTTAGATGTGAGCTCTACATGGAAATATGCATGTAGTAAATAGCACATTTGTGTTCGTTTTTACTACTTGTGATGCCACTGATAGGAAGATGTGACCCATATGCAATGAAAATGTAAAACTTGATTATTGCAAAACTTAGATACTCATAATATGAAACTCGGAAGGGTACTGTATTGCATGTCAAGTAAGCTAGTATGAATAATTTTGCATTTCTATATTAGTATATCATAGCATAATTATATATTTAATTTTATATGAGGAACTTTGTTTTTTTTTCTTTAATTCTTCTGTACTATTTTATATCTCCTGGATCATTTTTATATCAATGTACTATTGCATTAATAAAATCCCTTGCATTTAATTTTAGTTTCTATCACACATTTTTAGAAGCACAATTAATTTAAGATTTAACTAAACAAAATGTTTATGAGGGTATAGGTCACCATGATGAATCTAGACAGGATTTTAGGTCACTGCTGGAAAAGATTAAGAACCACATAACTAGATAGAGAGGATCTGTGATTGTGGAACGTAATGGATACAATGAGACATGAAAAAAAGATGAAGAGGACCACTTGTAAAAGAAAACATCAAGAAGCACAGTCTTCTTCATAGAAGCATAGTAACCTGAAGTAATCTAGATGAGTGGTCTTAGACGGAGATCAGAGCTAATTAAAACTCCAAATTTTTTTCAGTCTAAGAAGTTACCAGAACTTCATTCTTTATTTTATACCTACTGTGTAGCTTTCTTCTACACACTAAGTACTTTACAGATTGATATTAAACTGCATTTACCATTCCTTCATTCATTCATCATATACAAATCTGCCTGCAAGGCATCCGAATCTGACATAATTAATCTACCTATTTTCGTATCATCCAAAAATTTACTAGCATTGCTACTAATCCCACTATCTTGACCATTGATATATACTGAAAATAATAATAGCCCAAAATTTGATCCCTGTGGCACCCCTCTAATTACTGGACCCACTCAGATTTAAAGCCATTTGTTACAATTTTCTGTTGCCTGTTGCCTAACCATGACCTTATCTAGTCTAACACTTTCCCATCTATCCCATGTGCCCTAACCTTTCTCAAGAGCCTTTGATGGTGTACTTTGCCAAATGCCTTACAGGTATAGGATGTCATAACTATCCCCATTATATACCACCTCGTAAACTTTACTATAAAACTCAACAAGTTTGTAAGGCCAGATTTCCTTTTTTTTTTTTTTTTTTTTTTTTTTTTTTTTTTTTTTTTTTTTTTTTGAAGCCATGATGTGACTGATGTATCACATTATGCATACCTAAATCATCCCTAATGTTCCTTGCGATTAATGACTCCATTATTTTATCTACAAATGAAGTTAAGCTTACAAGTTAAAGTTATATCTCCTTTCTTAAAGATGGGCATTACAATTTGCTTGCCTCCACATTATCAGTATGCCTCCAGAATCTAGCAATTTCCTGAAGATAGTAACTAGTGGTTCACTAATAAAATTTTTGCATTCTTATAGTGCTCTGGGATATATTTTCCCTGGTCCTGGAGACTGACTTTTCAGTCTATATATCTCTTGCTCCACTATCTCCTTAGTTATGGAAATACCTATCAGCTTCTCATTCTCTTCTGGTCTAAAAAATTTTTTTCACTATCTGGCATTTCCTGCATATTTTCCACATAGGATAACATGAGTATAGCTCCTTTCCTCCATGTAACCGAGTAAACACTAACATTTTTTCTCTTCATCCCTCTTTCACCATAGGTAACAAGAGACTACAAACTGCATTGTGAGGCCATTGAAGAAAAGATTGTAGGTGTGATGAGTGACACATTGGAGCGGCAGCTGTCCACATGGGAGGCACGTTCCCCTGTCCCTTCACCCTCATTTAGTGGCATCCTCAAGGCACTGACCAAGCTGCATGAAGCTGTCTCAGATGTTCTCCCACCCCAGCAGGTACATATAATCCTTTTTTTTTTCTTTGTTATGGTAGTGTAAGGAAGAATTGTTTTTCCTTTCTTTTAGTTTTTTTTTTCTCTCTCTTCTTTTTTCTTTAATGTTGATGGATTTGTGATAGAATATTATATTAATTATAAAAATTAAGTATATGCACAGTATATGCACTAAGTATGTACATGATATTTCATATCACATCAGTATTTGGTTATACTCATAATCTGTGAATTTTAGATTAGAAAAAAACACATTGTCTGCATACAAATGGCTATAATTTTGTTATTTGAGAACATAAGAAAATAAGGGAAACTGCAAGAAACCACCAGGCCTGCACCTGGCAGTTCTTGCATGAAACACATCAACCTGTTTCTACCTATCATCCCCATCCATGAATTTATTGAATCATGTTTTAAAGCTTCCTAATGATTTGGAACTAATAACTTGATTACTGAGTCTATTCCATTCATCTACCACTTTATTTGAGAACCATTTCCTTCCTATTTCTATTTAAAATCTAATTTAATTTCTTGTCCTATCTTGATTACTGACCCTGAGGATATTGCTTATGTCATCCTTGTTACATCCCCTTTACCATTGAAAGACTTCTTATCAGATCCCCTCATAATCTACACCTCTCTAGGGAATGTAAATTTAAAAGCTTAATTTCCTTTCATAAGGAATATATTTTATCCTTGTTATATTTTTATTCATTCTCGTTTGTACTGATTTTAACAGGTCTATATCCTTCCTGTAATATGAAGACCAAGAATGCACAGTATAATCTAGATGAGGTCTGACCACTACCAAATATAACTAATAATATTACTTTCTACTTTTAACACTCCAGAAGAATCAGGATACCTGATTTGCTTTATTGTTGGCCTTTATTCATTGTTTTTTTTTAATGACAGAGATCAGAGATAACTAACTCTAGATCTTTTTTGTTCTCAGATCTTACCAGAGCCACATTCTTTAATGTGTAGCTATTGTGTGAACTTCTACCTATGTTAGATAATCTACATTTGCTAATATTAAATCACATTTAACATCTAAGAATGTCTCCTTTTGTTCATTCTATCTGTTTGCTGGGTGACTGTGTCAAAATCTTACCTGATTAATTTCCTTATCTCTCTGTCATCTAAAAATTTACTAACATCACTAGTAATCCCTTTGAACGGAATTACTGCTTAAAGAGAAGCTAGATATTGTGGGATTACTAGAAATGAAGACAGATAACTCACTGGAAATTCACTAAATTAGTGATGGGAAATATAATGAATGGAAAAGAAGCAGAATATTAAAGAAAAGGACAGTGATGTTGCTCATAAGTAAGAGCAAGAAGTGAAGAATATGGAAATAGGAAAAGATATGGCAGAAATCCTAGAAGTTGAAATAAGGAGAAAAGGAGGAGGGAGAACAGATTTTGTGGTTGTTTTATGTACCAGCTAAGACAAAGACAAGGAGTGAAGATGATTGCAGTGAATTGTTGAAGAAGGATTTATATGGAGCAGGCCTCAACATAATTGTGATGGGGGATATTAATTGCAAAAGAACTGGTCCATGGAAGATTTTTTTGGGCATACAGAAATGCAAAGTGTTACAATTTGGTAAAAAGAGACATGAGTAACTATAAAAATGAAATATGACAAGATAAAATCATGGGAGAAAAGATTTTTGGATTTACATTTACAAACATCTTGTCACCTGAGAATCATCTAAACAAAGTTACAGGGGAGGTACATAATTTAATGAGAAGAATAAGAAGAGCATTCACTATTTAAATGAAGAGGTGATAACAAAAATTGATAGTGTCAATAAGCTGTTCAAGATTGGAACATGCAACATTTGTATGTTAACCCAATGAAAGAAGTACATAAGGAAGTTACAAAGAATATAGAGAGTAGCAACAAAAATGGCTTTAAACCTGTAGGATTTGTCATATAGAGAAAGGAATTTGTCCCAAAAGAAAGGTTAATAACTCTGAACTAATACCTACTTGAAAGGAGAGGTGGGAAAGGAGTGACTTAGTTGCAGTATTTAAAGCTATGAATAAAATGGAGAAATTGAATAAAGATTACCTATTTGAATGGGGCACAAAAGATACGACAGGTCTCATAAATAAATAAGAAATAATAGAAAGAAATAATATAGAAAGGATATCAAGAAATAAAGATTTCCACATAGACCAATATAAGTCTGGACTGGAATGCAGATGTGGTCCACACGAGAACTATTCGTAAATTCAAAGTAAGCTAAACAATAGTATATACGGAGATAAGACAGTACAAGCATACCTCTTTTCCTTGTTAAAAATAGATAAACACACACACACACACACACACACACACACACGGCGGCAGCAGCGGAGCTGACAGGACATGTTTCCTAATGCTCTGCATATAGAGGGAAAGAAAAACACAAATTGCTCACGGTGGAACAAGATATGTTATGAAGACGCAGAAATACCTAGGTGGGAAATAGGGAGAGGAGAAACAGTACACGAGTATAGTTATCCCGTCTCTAGGAAAGTTTCGTTGGTTTGTTTACATTGAACAAAAATGGGGGAGGGTGGCACCCCAAAAGAACGGGGATCCTTTGAAGGTTTTACTGGTGAAGAAAGAAAACTAAATTATAGACTGCAGTGTAGAAAAATTTTGTATATGGAAGAAATGATGGACAAGTTATTGGAGAAAATAAAGACATTGGAGGCACACCAGGAGACAGGTGAGGAGTTGGTGACTATTACAGCAAAGTTGATGGAGATGGAAGATAAAAATGAGAAGTTAAAGGTGGAAAATGACTGTTTAAAGAAACAAATAAAGGAAAAAGTAGAAATTCTTCAGGAAGAAAGTGAGTAAATGAAGACAAGGATTTTTTTTTTTTTTTTTTAAGTAGAAAGGACACTTGGGCAATAAAAATCCAATAAAAAAATGCCCACTGAATGCCAGTCCCATAAAAGGGTCAAAGCAGTGGTCAAAAATTGATGAACAAGTGTCTTGAAACCTCCCTCTTGAAGGAATTCAAGTCATAGGAAGGTGGAAATACAGAAGCAGGCAGGGAGTTCCAGAGTTTACCAGAGAAAGGAATGAATGATTGAGAGTACTATTTAACTCTTGCATTAGAGAGGTGGACAGAATAGGGGTGAGAGAAAGAAGAAAGTCTTGTGCAGCGAGGCCGTGGGAGGAGGGGAGGCATGCAGTTAGCAAGATCAGAAGAGCAGTTAGCATGAAAATAGTGGTAAAAGACAGCTAGAGATGCAACATTGCAGCAGTGAGAGAGAGGCTGAAGACAGTCTGTTAGAGGAGAGCAGTTGATGAGATGAAAAGCTTTTGATTCCACCCTGTCTAGAAGAGCAGTATGAGTGGAACCCCCAGACATGTGAAGCATACTCCATACATGGACGGATAAGGCCCTTGTACAGAGTTAGCAGCTGGGGGGATGAGAAAAACTGGTGGAGATGTCTCAGAATGCCTAACTTCATAGAAGCTGTTTTACCTAGAGATGAGATGTGAAGTTTCCAGTTCAGATTATAAGTAAAGGACAGACCAAGGATGTTCAGTGTAGAAGAGGGGGACAGTTGAGTGTCATTGAAGAAGATGGGATAGTTGTCTGGAAGGTTGTGTCAAGTTGATAGATGGAGGAATTGAGTTTTTGAGGCATTGAACAATACCAAGTTTGCTCTGCCCCAATCAGAAATTTTAGAAAGATCAGAAGTCAAGCATTCTGTGGCTTCCCTGCGTGAAATGTTTACCTCCTGAAGGGTTGGACGTCTATGAAAAGACGTGGAAAAGTGCAGGGTGGTATCATCAGCATAGGAGTGGATAGGATAAGAAGTTTGGTTTAGATCATTAATGAATAATAAGAAGAGAGTGGGTAACAGGGCAGAACCCTGAGTAACACCACTGTTAATAGATTTAGGAGAAGAACAGTGACCATCTACCACAGCAGCAATAGAACGGTCAGAAAGGAAACTTGAGATGAAGTTACAGAGAGAAGGAGAGAAGCCGTAGGAGGGTAGTTTGGAAATCAAAGCTTTGTTTCAGACTCTATTGAAAGCTTTTGATATGTCCAAGGCAACAGTAAAAGTTTCACCAAAATCTCTAAAAGAGGATGATCAAGACTCCGTAAGGAAAGCCAGAAGATCACCAGTAGAGCGGCCTTGACGGAACCCATACTGGCGATCAGATAGAAGGTTGTGAAGTGGTAAATGTTTAAGAATCTTTCTGTTGATGATAGATTCAAAAACTTTAGATAGGCAGAAAATTAAAGCAATAGGACGGTATTTTGAGGGATTAGAACAGTCACCCTTTTTAGGAACAGGTTGAATGTAGGCAAACTTCCCGCAAGAAGGAAAGGTAGATGTTGACAGACGGAGCTGAAAGAGTTTGACTAGGCAAGGTTCAAGCATGGAGGCACAGTTTCGGAGAACAATAGGAGGGACCCCATCAGGTCCATAAGCCTTCCGAGGGTTTAGGCCAGCGAGGGCATGGAAAACATCATTGCGAAGAATTTTAATAGGTGGCATGAAGTAGTCAGAGGGTGGAGGAGAGGGAGGAACAAGCCCAGAATCATCCAAGGTAGAGTTTTTAGCAAAGGTTTGAGTGAAGAGTTCAGCTTTAGAAATAGATGTGATAGCAGTGGTGCCATCTGGTTGAAACAGGAGGGAAAGAAGAAGAAACAAAGTTATTGGAGATATTTTTGGCTAGATGCCAGAAGTCACAAGGGGAGTTAGATCTTAAAAGGTTTTGACACTTTCTGTTTGTGAAGGAGTTTTTGGGTAGTTGGAGAACAGACTTGGCATGGTTCTGGGCAGAAATATAAAGTGCATGAGATTCTGGTGATGGAAGGCTTAAGTACCTTTTGTGGGCCACCTCTCTATCATGTATAGCACGAGAACAAGCTGTGTTAAACCAAGGTTTGGAAGGTTTAGGTCGAGAAAAAGAGTGAAGAATGTACACCTCCATGCCAGACACTATCACCTCTGTTATGTGCTCAGCACATAAAGATGGGTCTCTGACACAGAAGCAGTAGTCATTCCAAGGAAAATCAGCAAAATACCTCCTCAGATCCCCCCAACTAGCAGAGGCAAAACGCCAGAGGCACCTTCGCTTAAGAGGATCCTGAGGAGGGATTGGAGTGTTAGGACAAGATACAGATATGAGATTGTGATCAGAGGAGCCCAACGGAGAAGAAAGAGTGACAGCATAAGCAGAAGGATTGGAGGTCAGGAAAAGGTCAAGAATGTTGGGCGTATCTCCAAGACAGTCAGGAATATAAGTAGGGTGTTGCACCAATTGCTCTAGGTCATGGAGGATAGCAAAGTTGAAGGCTAGTTCACCAGGATGGTCAGTGAAGGGAGAGGAAAGCCAAAGCTGGTGGTGAACATTGAAGTCTCCAAGAATGGAGATCTCTGCAAAAGGGAAGAGTCAGAATGTACTCCACTTTGGAAGTTAAGTAGTCAAAGAATTTCTTATAGTCAGAGGAGTTAGGTGAGAGGTATACAGCACAGATAAATTTAGTTTGAGAGTGACTCTGTAGTCGTAGCCAGATGGTGGAAAACTCGGAAGATTCAAGAGCGTGGGCACGAGAGCAGGTTAAGTCACTGCGCACATAAACGCAGCATCCAGCTTTGGATCGAAAGTGAGGGTAGAGAAAGTAGGAGGGAACAGAAAAGGGGCTACTGTCAGTTGCCTCAGACACCTGAATTTCAGTGAGGAAAAGATGAGGTTTAGAAGAGGAGAGGTGGTGTTCTACAGATTGAAAATTAGATCTTAGACCGCGAATGTTACAGAAGTTAATGAAGAAAAGGTTGAGGCGGGTGTCAAGACACTTAGGGTCATCGACAGAAAGGTAGTCTGACCTGGGGACATTTATGGTCCCCTCCCCAGATGGGGACTCCGAGGCTGGTGTAGGAGTCGCCATTATGATTTTAAAATTTTTGAGTGAAGGGTGTGTGTGTTATTAGGTGTTTGTAGTTTTGTGTGGAGGAAGAGAGTTGTCTTTAGAGGACAGGCTGTGACTGCCCCCTTGTGTTGTGAGATGCAAAGGGAAATGTTTAATGAGGTCAGAGCTGGGTTTAATGATAAGTCCACAGCACCCCCTGAACAGTGCTTTAGACCTCACTGGGAGTAATTAAAAAATAAGTGGTTAAATGAATGTAAATTTGAAGAAGAATCACAAGAAAATAATAAAACAATAAGAAAATGAGAAACAAATCCTCAAAGTGGCAAATGTTATTAAAGAAGAAAAAAAGTTAGAGAGAGACACTGTAGGAAAATAAAAACAAATAATTGTATTTGGTTTAAAGGATTAAAGGAAGAGAAAATAATAAACAGAATTCAAAAAGAGGAAAAGGAAAAGAACCTGTTGAATAAGTTAGTGAAGAAAGTGATGGATGAAGACAGCCAGGTAGTAAAGCAAGTGGAAGAGTTCCATAGAATTGTGAAATATGAAGAAGAAAAAATGAGACCCATAAGAATAAGGTTTGCAACACAGGTATTGACTAAAAGAAGACATATCATTTGTAAGGAAAGAAGAGCACAGGGAAGTGAGATTAGTTTATAGTAAAACAGACTTTGAAGAACTTTGAAGAATATTTCAAGGAGACAAAATGGAGCAACTTTTTTTCAAAAGCTACGCTTTGGTGGCCTTCCTCTCGAACTCCAGGAGTCCGTCAAGATTCTGGGGGTGGAGTTGGATCGAGGGCTGCGGTTTGACCGCCACATCAAACACATTGCCCTTAAGGCCTCACACAGAGTCTCCTCCTTGAGGAGGGTGGCCAGCTTGCTTGACAGGAGAGGGAGGCTCTTGCTCTACAAGGCCCAGATACGGCCTTATTTAGAGTATGCCACCCTCTCCTGGATGTCCTGTGCTGCCACACACATCAGCAAGCTCGACAGCATCCAGCGACAGGCGCTGCGACTGGTGGAAGCAACAGGTGCCCCAGCCCATCCTGAGGCTCCCATTGACACGCTAGAACACCGCAGGGACGTGGCGGCTCTTGTGGTGTTCCACAAGGCACAGGTGCAGGGTGTGCCACATCTGGTGGGACTACGGCTGCCCCCCAGAGTCACCTCGCAGGACATGAGGACGGTGTTATCCAGTGGTGACTCAGTGGAAGTGCCGCGTTCCTGCTCCAGCCAACATCAGCGCACCTCTTGGGGACGAGTCTCCAGGCTGTGGAATGTCTTCGTGTCCTTCGTCCCTCATATCAGGGGGATGGATACCCAGGATGTGAAGTTAGCAGCACACCACTGGAGGGGCTCATTCCCAACCCCCCTGCTAACAATATTAGCATAAAGAATGTATATATATGTATATATCTTTATATTTATATTTGTGTGTTGTGTCACACCCCTAAAATAGGTTGCATACAACAGTGTGCCTTCGGGTGATAATGTACCTATGTTTAAATAAAAAAATAAAAAAGTGGAAATTCCTATTAGAAATCTATAAACGGAGTAGAAAAACATGTACCAAAATTAAAACAGGTGACTAAAATCAAAGTGGTTCAACAGGAGCTGTGGAGAGGCAAAGAAAGAAAGAGACAGAGTATAGAAGAGATGGAGGAAAAGGAGAGATCCGGAGAGGTGACTGGAATATACAAGTACAAGAAATAAATATGTGGAAATACATAGGGAAGAGGAAAAGAATTATGAGAACAAAATTGACAAATGTAAGAATCAACCAAAACTCTTTTATAGATATGTGAATAGCAAACTGAAAAATAAACAAGAAATAAGGAAGTTATGCAGCGATATATTGGAGTATGAGGGTGATTTAGAAATGGCTGAGATTATGAATGAGCATTTCCAAGCAAGCAAGGGAGAGTGACTGGGGTGAGGAAGGACAGGAGCAAGAAAGATCAGTTCCTATGAGGGGATATAGAGATCACAGTCCATGAAATTAAAAATTTAATGAGAGAGTTGGATGTGAGGAAACCACATGGACCTCATGGAA
Organism: Scylla paramamosain; assembly: GCF_035594125.1. Lineage (NCBI taxonomy): Eukaryota > Metazoa > Arthropoda > Malacostraca > Decapoda > Portunidae > Scylla > Scylla paramamosain. The sequence goes on along the minus strand of NC_087153.1, from coordinate 23,652,288 downwards.
TCACAAACTGGATATTAAAAGAAGGTAGTGAGGAGGTGGCGGATGAAATACATAGCATTATAGAGAGTTCAGTAAAGGAAGGAAAAGTCCCAAGAGACTGGAAATAAAGCAAATATTATGCCAATATATAACAGAGGTGACAAAGAAGACCTGAGTAATTACAGGCCAGTATCCCTAACAAGTGTGGTAGCCAAGATTTGTGAAAAAGTTATTAAGGACAGATGGAGTAAACACCTGGAAGCAAACGGCACACTGACCACAAGGCAATCAGGATTTAGAAAAGGTAAATAATGTACCACAAATCCGATATGTTTCTACTCTAGAATAATAGATATAATTCAATAAAGAGATAGATGGGCAGACTGTATTCCTTAATTTAAAGAAGGTGTGATAAGGTGCCATACAAAAGACTGCTAAAGAAACTAGAGATCATAGGAGGAATGCAAAGAAAGCTGCTGGATTGGATGAGTGACTTTTTGGAAGACTGGAAAATGAGTGGAAGTAAGTTATCAGTGGGGTCCCACAGAGATCAGTATTAGACCCAGTTATGTTTGCACTATAAATTAATGACATAGATGAAGGCATTAATAGTTATATGAGTCTGCTGATGATGCTAAATTATTGAGAAGAGTGAGTAACAAGGACTATTGTGAAATGTTGCAACAAGGTCTTGATAAAGTTTGGGAATGATGCTGCAAATGGGAAATGGAATTTAACATCAAGAAATGCAGTGTAATGAAATTTGGAAAGAACAAGTAAAGGATTTCAAGACAATATAAATTTGGAGGAGAGATCATGAAGATATCAACATTGGAAAGAGATCTGGAACTATTCATGTCAGACAACATGTCACCCAAGAAACAAATAAATAAAATCATTGGAGAGGCTTACAACTTATGGAAAATATAAGAGTGGCATTTACCCACATGGATGAAGAAACTGACCATCACTCTGATAAGGCCAAGATTGGAATATGCAGCAGTAGTGTGATCACCAAGTGCAAAAAAGAACATCAGGAAACTTGAAAGGATTCAAAGAGCAGTGACAAAATTGGCTCCAAGCTTGTCAGAATTGTTGTATGAGAGAGGCTATAAAAACTGGAATCAACAATGTTGGAACAAAGAAGGGAAGGAGAAGACTTGGTAACAATTCATAGAATCATGAAGAATATGAAGATGCTCAATAGAGAACTGCTAATAAAGTGGGACTTGAGAGATACAAGAGGACATGGAGAGATTACTTACTCATATAGAAGGAATATGAAAATGAACAGCTTTCCCCATAGAGTAGTAAATATATGGAATGGACTAGATGAGAAAGTAGTATATACAGAGACAATAAGGCAGTGTTAGACACCATGAGATATAAAGACAAGACACCCTGAGCATAGCTCCCCTCCAATAAATTACAACTAGGTAAATATGTAGAAGCATGGAATAAGCTAGAGGTGGATGTTGTCTGTGCAAGGAATATTTATGATTTTAAGGAAAACTTGGATAAGAATAGTTATAGAGACAGGAGCTTAGCTCCTCTCCTGTATATCACAACTAGATAAATGCACACACATGTAGTGGTTACCACACTTAGCTCACTACTGAGAAGGCCTGGGTTTGAGTCCCAGGAGTGGAGAGACAGATAGATAAACTTTGTAATGTGTTGCCCTACTTCACCTAGCAGCAAGTAGATACAAGATGTAAGCTGTGGGGTTGTGATCTTGCCATCCTGGTGTGTTGTGTGTGAATGGTGTCTGTCCTATGTAAAAATTGGTCACTATGAGCTCTGAGTTTTTTTTCTGTGGTGGAACAGCTTGTTGAGTTATGAGACAAGCAGATGATCATAAGTGAATAACACACACACACACACACACACACACAGTGGCAGCAGTGGAGCTGACAGGATGTGTTTCCTAGTGCTCTACATATAGAAGGAAGGAATAACAAATTACTCACGGTGAAACAAGTTATGATATAAAGACCCAGGAATACCTAGGTGGTAAATAGGGAGGGGAGGAACAGTATGTGAGTATAGTTACCCCATCTCTAGGAAAGTTTGGTTAGTTTGTTTACACTTTGGACAAAATGGCAGAGGGCAGCACCCCAAAAGAATGGGGGTCTTATGAAGGTTTTACTGGTAAGGAAAGACAACTAAATTATAGATTTCAGTGTAGAAAAATTTTATATATGGAAGAAATGGACAAGTTAGTGGAGAGAATAAAGACATTGGAGGCACACCAGAAGGAGATAGGTGAGGAGTTGGTGATTATTATGGCTAGATTGATGGAAATGAAAGATAAAGGTGGAAAATGACTGTTTAAAGAAACAAATGAAGGAAAAAGTAGAAATTTCAGTTTTTTTTTTTTTTTTTTTATATGTTTCTTCTTGTGTGGAGACCACACTGATTCAGTATATTTCATCTTTGGTCTAATCACAGTGAGATTATCTTTCTCATCATATCTTTATCCATGTAGTGGAATGCTATTCCAGTACTTCAATCAGTTTATATGTATCTCTGAATATCTTTTCTACATGCTTTCCTGAATGTTGAGTATCCTGTATTATCACTCCCAGATCTTTCTCTTCTTGTACTTTTATTATATTATTTCATTTCCCATTTTATATATCCATTTTGGTCCCTTTTCACATTTTCCTGTTTCCATTACATGACATTTTATCACATTAAATTCTATCTCTAATTTCTTACTCCAGTCCCAGATTTTATTCAAATCCTCTTGTAGAATTTCAGTATTCATTGTTTCTTATATGTCCTAGGAATTTGGCTTTGTCTGCAAACAGCTCATGTAACTCTTTACTCTTTCAGGCATATAATTTATGTAGATCAGGAAAAGTATTAGTACCAGCACTGATCCTTGTGGTACTCCACTATCTACATTTCTCCATATCAGTTTAACTTCTTTTACTACCTTCCTCATTTCTCTTCCCTTTAAGTAACTTTCCTTCCAGTTTTTTTTTTTTTTTTCTCTCCACTTAATCCTATATTTTTTAGCTTCCATAATAACTTGTGTAATTTATTTATTTATTTATTTATTTTTTTTTTTATCCAAATACAGTCTACCAATCCATCTCTCCCCTGTGTTATATCAGTCACTCTCAAATCAAATTGGTTACACTTGATCACTTTTGTCTAAAACCATGCAATTTTTCTGTTATTATATCATGTTTTTCTAGAAATTTTGTCCACTGCTTCATTATCACTTTTCAAAGATCTGGTCATTGATACTGGTCCGTAGTTTAGTGGTTATTTCTTTCCATTTTTATAAATTGGCAATATGTCTGCTCTCTTTCATTCCTTAGGCACTCTTCCAGTTGATATTGAGCACTTTATTATGTCATATATTGGTTTAATTAATTGTTTCCTGCATTCTTTTAAAATGAAACCTGATACTCCATCTGGTTCTGTTGCTTTTCTCTCTCTCCCAGTTCCTCCATCATTTTATAAACTTTAATTACTATAATTTCCCTCATTTGCTTTTTTTGTTTTCTCATGCTGTGGTTATTTAAATTCTGATTCTTATGTGAAAACTTGTTGAAACGTTTTGTTTAGTAATTCACTCATGTCTTTTGGGTTTTCATGTTTCATTTCCATCCTTCAGCCTTTCTCATTTTTCTTTAGTTTAATTTTTCCATCTATGAATCTGTAGAACGGTTTTTGTTTGTCCTTGCACTTTTCAGCTGTATCCTTTTCACATCCTTTCACTTTTTCCCCCCTTATTTTTACATATTCATTTCTTGCTATCTTAAAAGTCTTCTTTATTTTTGGTGTTTCAATTTCTTTTCATTCATATCCATGCTTCATCTCTTTTTTTCTTTGCACTTGTGCATCTTGCACTGAACTACACCTGTTTTCCTTTTTTCTTCAGGTTTGTATAATGGTACATTTATTCACTCCTGTCTCATATATTTCCATAAAAATTTTATATTTACATTGCACATCGTTTGCTCTTTTCATCTTTTCCCGATCCATTTCTTCATAAAATTTCTTAAGGTCATTTAAGGTCAATTATGTTTGCTTTTCCATAGTTTCTTCTATTTTCTTAGTATGATTCATCCTCATCACTGACATCGTTATTGGTCTCTATTTCTATTATTATGTGGTCACTTTTTCCCATGTGGTACAAATATCTTAATTCCTTAGTTAGGTCCATACCCTTTGTTAGTATTAAGTCTAGTCTTGCTGGTTCATCATCTCCCCTATATCTTGTATTTTCAGTCACCCATTGTATCATTATGTTTTCCATACTCATCTTCAGAAATCTTTCCCCCACATAGTTTTTTTTTTTTTTTTTTTTTTAGGAAGGACACTGGCCAAGGGCAACAAAAATCCAATAAAAAAAATATGCCCACTGAAATGCCAGTCCCATAAAAGGGTCAGAGCTTCAAATGTTTCCTAATTTACTTCTTTGTGTGTGTGTGTGTGTATATGTATATGTGTGTGTGTGTGTGTGTGTGTGTGTGTATGTTTATCCAGTTGTATTGTACAGGGCATTAGCCAAAGCTCATTTTCTCCTGTCATCATAACCATATTTATCCAGTTTCTCTTTAAACATGTGTACACTGTTTTCCACAACCACCTCTTCCATCAAATCATTCAGTAGTTTGATACAGGAAGCTGTATTTTTTGATGTCGCTTAAACATCCACTCTTCTTTATTTTCTTCCCATGCCCCCTCATCTGTCTTTCTCCCTCCTCCATCTGTGGTACCAAGTCATTTCTGTCTATTCTTTCAATATTGTTTACTATTTTGTACATTGTTATTGGGTCTGCTCTTTCTCCTCTCTTGTAGTGTTGGTAATCCCATCTCTTCAAGTCCTCCTTCAGAGCTAAAGTTTTTCAAGACTTTTGTGGTGAACTTTGTTGAATGCTTTTTTTTTTTGAGATCCAGGTATACCACATCGACCCATCCATCCCTCTTTTGCACTCCATCTGTTACTCTCGTATAAAAGCTCAGTAGATTTGTGACACAGGATCTCTCTTTCCTGAATCCAAATTTCTTTTCCATAACTGTCTTTTCATCTTCTAAATATTGCACCTACATATCTTTAATTACTATTTCACAAATCATGCTTACAATGCTTGTTAGTGACACTGGTTGGTAATTTAATGGTTCCATTTTATTTCCACCTTTGTATATTGGAACTATGTTAGCTCTTTTCCATTCCCTTGGTACTTTTCCTTTCAATGAGCTGTTAATTATATCCTATATAGGTTCATTCATTTGTTCTCTGCGTCCTTTTAATATCCACCCATTTATCTGATCTGGTCCCGTAGCTTTTCTAACCTCCAGCTCTTCCAGCAGTTTCTTGATTTCTTGTCTCTTGTATCTCCTCTATTCCCTCATTCTGTGATACCACTTTCGGTTTCCTTTGTAAACACAGTTTGAAAACTCTCATTAGTTCACTCTTCTCAGTTGTTTCATAAATTTTTCCTTCTCTTTTTAACTTGTTTATGTCATACTTATGTTTCATTTTTCCATTTATATATCTATAGAAGAGTTTGGCCTCTCCCTTGCATTTTCTTACTATGTCACTTTCAAAATTTCTTCTTCTCTTATTATACCATATTAATTGCTTGCCTTTCTGTATTCTTCCCTAGTATTTGTGTTCAGTTTTCTCATCATTTCCCTCCATGCCCAGTCCTTTTTCTTTTATGCTTTTACACACCTGGCATTAATACCATTCATGTCTCCTAATTTTCACTTTATAACTTGGCACAAACTGTTGCACCCCCTCTCTATACTTGTTCAAAAATATCTCATATTTTTCTTGCACTACTTTTCCTTCAGATAGCTTTTTTCTAGTTAATTTTTCCATAAAATCTATTAAGCTCTGCAGAGTTTGCCTTAGCATAGTTCTGTCTTCCATTTCTAAATTGTTCATTCATGTGCAACACTGTTTCCTCCTGTAGCACTATTTCTGTTGTCACATCATCACTTCTTCCCAGTGGACTCAGACAATGTATACTTGGTTTACTTTCTGGGGTTTTCATAAACACTAAGTCCAACTGTGATGGTTCTTCTTTTCTGCATCTTGTAGGCTCGTTCACCCATTGTCTCATTGTATTCACCATCATGGTATGTATAAGTTCTTTGTTCCATGATCCAACATTTTCTTTCACTTCCATCTCCTCCCAGTTAATTCCTTTAGTGTTGAATTTGCCTACTAAGAGAACTGTTACTTTTCCTTATCATTTCCTCTGTGCTATTTCTTGTTTCTAGTTGTGTAGTTTTATATCCATTGGTCTCCCATGTCTTTTTTTTTATTTCCTTTGATCTTGATTACAACACTCAAAGTTTCTGCCATTCCATCACCATATTCCACTTCCTCAATAACAATATCCTCTTTTACCAATATCATCACTCCTTTTCCTCCCTTTCTTTTTGTCTCTCCTACATGTGTTATAACATTCCTTTGCAAATCTCATCTTTAATTCCTCTTTTAGTTTGGTTTCCATTAAACATAACATCTGGTTTATTGTTCTTTAGGTAGTCTTTAAGTTCCAGTAGGCTTGACACCAAACCATCTATATTTGTATACATAATTTTTAAGCTTCCGCTTGGTGATCTTCCGTGGCATCTTTGTGCCACCATTTCCTCACTTTCATGTCCACAACTTTCCATATGAATCTTCTTGCTTGTTCCTGTGTTCTCTTCTCATTTTTTGACTGGGCCTCTACTCTCAACTCTTTCAGTTTACTTCTCTCTTCTTTGTTCATGTCTCTTTTTATCCATATTCCCCTCATTCCTTCTACTTTTGCCCATTTTCCCTCTCTTTGCAACACATGTTCTGCTGCTGTTTGTGATACTAATTTTATTTTCATTGGTCTTGTTCCGTATTATATCTCCTTCCACCTTTCCTGCACTATCCTATACAGTAAAATCCCTCTTATCCGGCATCAATGGGACCGCCGACATGCCGGATACTTGAATAGAAGTGAAATTATGTCCACAATCACCACCCTACACTCACGCATCTTACCATAACAAAGATCAGCTGATCTTAATCAGCAGCTGATCAGATCAGCTGCTTAAGTGTAAGCACAACACGCTTCCTCTTTTCTACAACTTTAGGGATGATGAAGGCATCAGGCGATAAACAGTGCACACGCGGGACTGAGTCACTGAGTAAACACAGTGCAGTGGGCTGCGGGTGGTGCAAAGCAGTGCGCTCTGGTGGCGATGGGACAAAGTATGCCTCGCGTGGGAATTTTAATCGATTTTATGAGTACACATTGATTTTTTATTGATTTTAAGGCTCGGGGAAAAATGTGCCGGATACTTGAAGCTGCCGGATACTTGAATGCTGGATGAGAAGGATTTTACTGTACTTTTTCTTGTAGCCCCTTCAGAGTTACTTCATATGCATTACATTTGGCCTTAAGTATCCCATTTTCTTTCTTTAGCTCCTCCATTACCTCTTTCATCTCATTGTTTATCTTTAGAACACTCTCACATTCACTATACTTCTTTCTCAGTTTTTTTTTATTTTCCATAATAAGCATGTCCTGCTTTTTCAGAATGCCAGAGATCAGTTTCCTCATGCACCTCATTTCTCTCTCTATGCTGAATGTCTTCCTCATATTTCTTTTCTCTTCTCTGAATCCCGAAAAATCTCTTTCTCCACTTGCCTCCACCAATTGTCTCAAACCCACAGAGGTTTCAATACAATGCACCTTCTGTCTCACCTCCTCACTCGATTTGTTTACAAATACATCGCGACCAGTGGCACCACCTAGATCTTCCTTTCCTTCCATTTTTTTTCAGCTTCAAAATACTCCTTTATGCATTAAATTTGGAGACAGGACACTCTCTAGCCCCCCCCCATCACCCTTTTATATACATTACTAGGCCTCATTGTTTTGTCAGGAGCCAGTAGCATGTGCATCTTCAGGAGCTCTAGCACCTGTGTCTGAATAACTGCCTGGTGTGTGTGTGTGTGTGTGTGTGTGTGAATAATTTTCTATATCAGAGGTATAAATAGAATAGAATAGATGTATTGGGTCATGAAAGAAGTATATAAAATCAAACTGGGTCATAATGAAAAGAAGTTCAAAGAACACTGATTTATATGTTTATTTATTTGTGTGTATTGTTACGACCACAGTTCCCACCCCCTTCACGAAGCTGCTGCACCTGGACTAGCTTCCATGAACCACCTCTTACATGGACTCGGTGCAGGGTTTAAATACAGGTGTACAGAGTCACTTTTGACTCCTGTACCCTTTTCACAAGTCGTAACACCAGGTCACACTAATTGAGGTCACCACCCTGTTTTACCCACCTACAGACAAGGGAAGTACTCTAATAACAATTAATTCCCACAGCTGTGAAAGGATCGACAACCATGTCTAGGAAGAGACAATTATAACAAGCAATAACCCATGTATGTTTGAGGTATAACATCCCATTGGACAACCACCTTCAATAACAAATCCACCCTCTGTCCAACAGCATGTTGTAGACTCAAGCCACGTAGTGTCGTTTACTGCCTCCTGGACGGCAGGCCTCCTCAGGACTGAGGAGGGAGTAAAGTTCATTACACAGCTAATTACTTAAGCCTTCTGCAAGTCAAGAACCTGCCAGGAGCCTGACACAGTACCATTTAACATTAAACAAGCTCACTAACAAGAGACATGGGAAACAACTACAAATGAGTCCACACGTATACGAGTACACAGGAAGGTCATTTTCTGCTCACTGTATAAAAGCTTGGCCTGCACACACACACACACACACACACACACACACACACACACACACACACACACACACACACACACACACACAGCTGAGAAGTCACTTCCCTTGTTCTGGAGTGTGTTATACGCAACTACCCTCGCTGGCAGACTACCATGGAGACCCTACTCTATATAAGTAGGCTGGGGCATATGGCCAGTAATGACTCACTTATCCCCTTAAAGGCAACTGACCTGACTAACTCTTATCCTGCCTCAGTCTCCATCAGATATTAGTGCTCGTCTCAATATGTCTGCTCTGTCTAAGTGCTGGGTAGTGACTAACTGTGGGAAAGTGCGCCATGCTCTCTTCCACTCTGCTATAAAGGGAGGTGGGGAACAAGGAAGGAGGAATGGGGTGGTGATATACATACACAAGTACATCTGCCCACCACTCAGCTTCCCGCGCTGTCTTATACGAATAAAATGCTTTACTTCTGAAAATTCTAATGATCAAACTAGTGGGGCTAGATGAATACTGATTACTTCATTGTCAAGAGCAACTCTTCTACTAAATACTAGGTGAGACTCATAAGGGGAAGTAAGGAAATTCACTTGGGAAATATGAGTGATTGCATGGATATTATCTTAGGAGCTTCAGGCTGGATACTACATGTTCAGGATGTGTCTAAGTCTCATCCCCAGCCTGTCTCTTTTCATCTCTCTCTCTCTCTCTCTCTCTCTCTCTCTCTCTCTCTCTCTCTCTCTCTCTCTCTCTCTCTCTCTCTCTCTCTCTCTCTTATTATTCTTTTCTCATTCATTCTTACTACTTTCTTCATTTTATAATGTGTTATCTTGCTGCTCACAACAGTATGTTGACTTATTTGTGTTTTTACAGGACTGAGTCAAGCTTATGATAAAAGTTTGTACACGAGAGAGAGAGAGAGAGAGAGAGAGAGAGAGAGAGAGAGAGAGAGAGAGAGAGAGAGAGAGAGAGAGAGAGAGAGAGAGAGAGAGAGACCATTGAACCTTGTTCAAAAGGCCTTTGATGGGACATATTATAATCAAACATATTGAAATTCAAGAAATAATAACATAATTATCACCATTATCTGGTCCCTCAAACCTTTCCCATAAAGCTTCACTAAGTTCTTGAAGCATAGCTTCCATTTCATGAAATGCTGGGAATTTTTTTTCAAACTTTGTCTATCTAAATGTTTCCTAATATTTTATATAATTACAGATCTCATTAATTTACCTACATATGAAATCAAGCTGATTGGACAATATTTGATTAAAATATTTTCTCTCCTTTCTTAAAGATGAGAACTTGTGCATTCACTTGCCTCAACATTACCAGTACCTTTCCTGAATGTGATGGTTTTACTTGCATTTCTTTTATTCTCTGGGATATATTTTATCTAGCCCTGGCAATTTAAACATTTCAGTTCATCTATTTCCCGTTTCACTGCCTCTTTGGCTATGAAAAAATCTTTCAATTTATCATCATCCGCTTCCTTGTAAATTGACTCATTTTCAGGAATTACTTGTGTGCCATTTCCCTAGTCACATATTTAAAATAAATGAAAATAAATAAAAAAATGACTGGCTTACGTGAAAAAGAAAATTAAGAAAATAAATACTTTACTTGACACTCTCAAAATCACAGCAAAAAAAAAAAAAAAAAAAAAAACAGCAACAGGCCAAGGAGGATTCCTACCTAAACAAATCCTCCTTTGGGGCAACACCACCTAACTAGACTAGTTACTTAACTGAAAAAACTATGGATCCCAGAGTGCTTGTCTGTCTGTATTGTGGCAGGTGGATGTCTGCATAGTGGCTGAAGGCAGGTCAGGGTCCAGGGGCTGTATTCTTCATAAAGTTATGACATATGTCATGGCTATGGCAGATAAGTATCATAACTTAAAGCATCTGTCATAAGTCATATATCATAAGTTATGACATGAGTGAAACCGTCTGTCATAACCGTCTGCTATATTTAGCACTTGCTTGATTTAAAATACTAAAGACGAAGCAAAAACTGGTATTTACTACTAATTTATAGCTTCTATGAATATTTCTTTCTTTTTTATTTATTGGCATAAGAGACACACTGGGTAAGATATAAATTCAACCTTTGAATACAGTAAATGTGATCCCATAGGAACACCTCAATTCAAACATACACAGTATTCAAGTGGTTTGGTGACAAGGAAGGCTCTCTCAACGATCCCCAATGCCATCACTCCTGTACAACTGCATCTTCTCAGCAGCTTTTCCCAGCAGCAAGTTATCTCAGCGTTATGATCACTTTAATTTTGGATTTCTCCTTTCTATGTCACTCTGTTAAGCTTCCCTCACTAGATTGGTATCAAAAAAGAATACCTGCACAGTCTAAACAATATCTTCTGATGAGTTTCACGTCACTGAATTCATTAAATATGTCCTATCTGAATAAATAATTCCTGAGCTGGAGATGTGGGGCAGCCATCTTGGCTGTAGAGAATGTCTGTCATAAGCTGCTAGGACAGGGTGGATCCAGTCTTAGCATCCAGATTATGACAGACATGTGCAGTTTATGGCAAGAATGTGCCATTATGTCATAGCTATGACACATTTCATAGCTAAGACTCACTAGGACTGCTTCGTGAATACAGCCCCAGGTGAGTAAGGTGGCTGGCCACAGGACCACGTGGACTCAACTAAGCAGTGAAGACGCAACAAGAGTAGAGGTAATGATGTTAGAGGTCCACAGGGTGGACCTAGTGGTCCTTCATGGTCTCATGGTGTCTGCATGGCATCACCTCCCAATCCCTGGTGTGACCTGGACCAACCTCATCCTGCTACCTCCACATGGTCTCACCTCCTCCACTCCTTTCCTCTCCTTGAAGCACCTACAGGAGTTTCACGGCATCAGCTTTGCTGGTTGTTTCTCAGAGAAGTGTAGTTACCCTCCTTGGCCACTAGTCACTGTGCCTGCTTTCTGGCCACCTGGTGAGGTTTGTGGTGGGTAGTCTAGGTCAGCATCCTTTTGGGTTGCTGGTCAGAGTGAGAGAATAAATGTGATGGTGTTAGGCAGGAGGATGGTGTTGATATCCCTTCGTGCTTTGCTTGGTCGTTGCTGATTAGCTACCACAGGTTTACACACTGCTTAAACCTTTCAGGATCCTTTTATTCCATATTTGCTCTTTCTAGATCTGAGTAACATCCTCCTTGGCTTGGTGTTGGTATCATTACTGAACAATATTCACATTTTTGCAAGTTCTTTGCCTAGTCTGAAGGAAGTGGCCTGCAGTGCGCTATTCAAAACAACCTGTAGGTGACTGGCCATGAGAGATTTTCAGGGAGAGTGAATATAAACCTCCATCTTTATGTAAAAACCTGTTACACTTGCATGTTTTCTTAAGTGAAATTTAAAAATATGAATTAAAAAATTCTCATCCCAAGAAATAAAAGTTGTTTTTAGCTGTTTTTGTTAACTTCTTAAATATTCTAATTGATGCATTATATTGAGCCCTTAAATCCTCTTATCATGCTTTTAATCTCTTATACATGCTTCTGAAAGCTATATGATCTTTTAACTATTTATGGTAATTTTTCTTCTATAACATTGCTTTACATGAAGTATTTTATATTTGCCCAGCATGTAATTCATAGCATTTCAGCATTAATCTCTCCTAACCTCACCCTCTGATTCCTCTTCATAATCCTTAATCCACTCCCCTCCCATATCCCAATCCTATTTCATTCACCCTATGACCTAGCTTACCTTCTGTATCCTCAAACTTTGACTTATCTCCACAACTGGAAAATAATTCTTTATCACACTCTCAGACATCTTACTTTTCTGGATCTCTTTGGTTCAAGTTAAAACCTTGAATGCTCTTTCTTAATCCTTCAAAATTCACCCTCTTGCAACCACTTATCCTATTTTAGCTGATACTTCTGGAAGCTTCCTCCCATTTGAATATGAACCTAATTTCACAATGATTATTACTATCTGTCATTCATCTTCTACACACCCTGATTGTTTTGTATTTATTTATTAGAACTAAATCCAATACACTGAAGGAATCGTACATCTGTATGTAGCATCCCTTGGTGAGATGAGGCACCTTGGAGAGCTCTATCCTCTTCATTCCTTTGGTAACCACTGTTTACCCTTCCTCTCTATTGCCTTATCAAGTAGAATGATATATGAATGAAGTACAATAATAGTGGAAAAAGTTCCTTGAAACTCAGAGAAAGAACTAAAATGAGAAACAGTGGGAGGAAAATATTTCTCATCAAGACAAATATAGAAGAAAAGATTCAAGTTCTAGTTGTAATTTTACTTCTATGAGATTGAATGAAATAAAAAGACACATTCTCCTAAGTTCACAAAATGGAAAAAACAAAAGGCACTGTCTTCTGAATTTATGAGGCACATATACTATAGAAATGACTAAAAATATGAAAAAAATATAATCACATTGAATTATGTAACCTGGCAGCAATAATTAAATAGTGACTGATCTAAGATTTTGCCTTCACAGGGATGAAAACCTCCTTTCATCTTCTCTTGTTATTTCTCTGAATTTTCATATCATGTTAAACAATGCATCATTGAAGCTAAACTGGACACTCATCTGCAGGAAAGATAGGTTCATTATGTTATAAATCCTTAATACTGAAGATTTTTTCAACATAATGAGTCTGCTTTACACCCCTCTTCAAGCTCAAGTTTTACTAGTAAAAAGTTCCTGTCTACTGGCTCCTTTTGGAAGGGATAAGGAGCACCAAAGTCCTTTTCTTCCAGCACCTCATCAGAATATTGTGCCATTACGGGTTCATCTTCACTGTGCGTAGCCACTAGCCTCTGATCTCTACTTTACCTTCTTTCAGTCCACCTTGGCCCTAAGAGTGGATGTGGCATCATTTTCTATAAGGTTGCCGGCTCTAACCTTTTTCTCTCCTTCCCCAGTTGATGTACTAGATGTTCATGATAGGGATGAATGGACTCTAAGGTGATATCTCTGGAAGTGAAAGTGGCCAAAGGCTTTGGGCATTAGAGTTTAAATAGTCACCCTAAGGAGGATCTGTCTCCACAGCAAGATGTTCACTAGAGATGAGGAACTTTGAGAGCTGGTGATAGCAAAACATCATTCTCTTCAATTGCCTCTGGTGTTAGTGGTGGCCTCATCAGGAAAGATGTTTATATTAATAGATCAGATACCATTGGCTGAGACAATCTTGAAAAATGTGCAAGCTTTTAAGGCAAACTTGGGCAGCATGTGATAAGTGAAATGAGAGAATTATCCAATGGGAGAACTTGCATATGGGTCTTGAAAGGATTAAATAGAGAGACATCCATGTTGATGTAGCTTATCAGTCATAAGGGGTGGGAGTGACAAGCACAATGTCATTCCAAGGGACAATGAGTGTTATGACACTGTATTGTCCATTTTTAACAGTAAGTCTTGATATGTAAGTGATACAGTACAAGATTGCCAAAAAACAATTGCCATTCATCTAGCCATTTTCTTGGAGAATTCCTTTTCAGTCATCATTCATTCCCCTCATGAATAGTTAATTCCATAATTTTTTAGCAATAAGTATAGGGGAGGGAAACAGTCACCCACAACACTTTTTTATAATCACCAGAAAAGTTCATGAGAGATCTGAGAGGCTGTCTCTTCTTACACACAACAATAAGTAATTTCATCACTACTGACAGGGTGAGCTCTCAATGACATGACATAAAATTATAGTGGTATTCGTGGTATTCTATCATTTCAACTGTCTCCCTCTCCCAGGCACCAAGAATTTCATATAACAGTATACACACATGCCAGGTGCCTGAATACCTTTGCAGGCAATCCCATAAAATATTTTTTGCTATGTAAATAGCATATTAATAATTTTGCTTCCCAAGCCTCCGTGAAGACTTTATAAGCCCTTTGCTCCACCAGGACAAATATTCTCTTGTTAAAGTACTTGTGAGATCAGTTGAAGGCATCCTGCAGTGAAAATTAAGAATTAGACTAATGTTTGTCAAGTTTTCAAATGAAATAAAGATATGGAGTGAAATATGAAATTTTGGGTTCAGGCCAAGCACTGTAACTTAGGAGGTCATTCAGCTCTGAGGAAATTATAAAATGTAAAACGTAGATCACTCATGTCTGAGGCAATTATAAATGGAGGGAGTAAATAATTTTCATACCTGTAAAGTCAAAAAGTTTTCAGGCTGTTTTAATGCTGCACTGTGTCTTGATTTGGTTATAGAAGGCTTATTGAAGCCCTATTCTGTATGTCTGGCAAACCTGACTTAACAAATTTGCACAGCATGTTGAAGGTCTGGAAGAAATTTCATGTCAGAAGTTATTACAAAATGGGAGAATATAAAAAAAATATGGTAAAATATGTTTTGTAGGCATACCATCCAACAGTATACGATATAACATCTATGTTAAATTTTATGTCATTTACATTAAATAACACATTTATTATATAGAGCAGCAAACTCAATATAATACCTAATGTTTAAATGCATAATACTCACCTTCAAATAAGTGTGATCATTGTTCATTAGTATTAAAAGACACCAATTTCTCAGCAGCAGTTTCTCATTAAATAATTAACACCATTAGTAGCAACACTCTCTCTCTCTCTCTCTCTCTCTCTCTCTCTCTCTCTCTCTCTCTCTCTCTCTCTCTCTCTCTCTCTCTCTCTCTCTCTCTCTCTCTCTCTCTCTCTCTCTGTAATATTGGACTAATTACTGATAAGACAGTGGAATCCATATAGAACTTGATGCAGTGTTAAGTACTGTACGGTACAACTACACAGAGTATGTTCCTGATGTAGCCACAAATATTTGGATTAATGCTGCAAAAAATGTTGTAATGGTTGCTTTTGTACCACATGGGTAAAATCCATGAATATGAATGCAAATCCATGAACAACAAATTTGCTAATATTCTTATGTGGGCAAGCTGTGTAAATTTATTCAAATTTTCTATAATTATACAATTAATTAATGAGCAGTTGTTTTTTTTCTGCTGTTTCTGCTGCTGCTGATAATGATTAACATTACATACTGTTTCAAAAATACAGGGTGTTTGAGAGCCTTCCATCATTTAGGTCGCAGGGAATGGTACTTGTGGCCATAATAAAAATGTTCACTTTGTGCTTTCTCAGTGTATTATTGATTACATAATTTGTTTAACTATTATTTTGTCCATCATTGCAGAAATATCAGTTGTTTGAGAAGATAACTGAGTCTCTCAAGAAGAAGCTTAAGGCACACCTGTCAAGGCTCAATGTATCCTCAGTTGGCCCACAAAGCTGGTAAGTGTTATTGGTACATGTATTCACACTATTTACTTTATCTGTTTGTGTTTATTTGCTTATTTCTTATTTTACAAGATTGAATCTAGTGTGTTAGGGAGAGCAGTGCCTCATATTACTCTCCAAGCAGCTCATTTTTCTAGTGCTTATGATGCCTTCCTCTCCTTGAGATTAATGCTTAACAGTGTTGCACAATGCCTACATACCCATTCTCTTGAGTCTTCCATATTTTCTATGTTCTGGCTTAGACTTCTGAGTCACTCAAATAATTTCATCTCTGCTTTCAAAGTGGAGCACATTTTTTACTTCCCTTTTATGGAGATCTCCATTCTTGGTAACTTGGATGTTCACCACCAGCTTTGGCTTTCTTCTCCCTTCCCCAACCAACCTGGTGAACTAGCCTTTAACTTTGCTATCCTCCACAACCTAGAGCAGTTGGTCCAGCAATGTAGCCACATCCCTGACTGTTTTGGAAATATGCCACACATTCTTGACCTTTTCCTAATATTTAATCTATCTGGTTATTCTGTCTCTATGTCTTATCTGTTGGGCTCTTTCAAACACAACTTCATTTTTGTATCATGTCCTTTTGCTCCAATTCTGCTTCAAGATACTCCAAAGTGGAGGTGCCTTTGACACTTTGTCTGTTGATTGGAGGGATCTGAGGAGGTATTATTCTGATTTTTCATGAAATGACTATTGCTTCTGTGTCAGAGACCTGTCTCTGTATGTTGAGCTCATAACAAAGGTGATAGTGTCTGGAATGGAGTCATACATTCCTCACTCTTTCTCTTGCCTTAAACTTTCCAAACCTTAGTTCAACTCAGTCTGTTCTCATGTTATACATGATAAACAGTACCTCAGCCTTCCATCTTCTGAAACTTTTGCAGTTTACATTTCTGTCTGTTGTTCATTCTGTCTGTTGTTGATTTCCATGATAAGACCAAGATTGGAATATGTGGCAGTGGTGTGGTCTTCTCATATAAAGAGGAATATAAAATTATAAAGAGTACAAAGAGCAGTCACTAAGATGGTTCCGGAGTTGAATAAGTCAACCTATGAAGAGAGATTAAGAATGTTGGAAATTCCTACTCTTGAAAATAGGAGAGAGGCAATTTAATAAACATCTATAGAATGATAAATGATATGGAAAATGTGGACAAAGAATGTTTTATAAATTTAGACACAGAGTACAAGGGGACATAGTAAGAAGTTGAAGAAAGTTAACCGTAGAAGAGACATCAAAAAGTATAGTTTTTCCTCACAGAAGTGTGAACAAATGGAATTAACTCAATGAAGATATTGTCAGTGCTGTAACTGTCCATGCTTTTAAGACCAAACTGGATATAGAGATGGAATACTATGAGATTACTCCCCTCCCATAAACCACAACTAGGTAAATACACACACACACACACACACACACACACACACACACACACACACACACACACACTGTCATGGCAGACAGAGAAGTCAACCCAAACAGGCGCTCCTGAAAATCCAGCCATCTACGTCACTGAGACCTGCCCTAGTGGAAATACAGAGATGAGAGCTCACACTGGTTCTACTTGTTGCTGTCCCATCTCCAAAAGTGTTTTGTAGAAAGCAGTTAAATTGTTATAATGAGCGGTGAAGAGGGGGCTACTTCAGTCCCCACTTTGTTGTTTACACCAACGGGGACCATCCCAAAGGCGAGACAGAGAGACTTCTCGGGATTTGGGGAAGAGGACCGAAGGGTTGGAGATGATGAGAAGGAGAATTATCACACTAGAAACTGAAATGAAGGAAATGAAGGATAGATTGGACAAGATGGAGAAGATGGTGGAAACTTCGATCACCGAGAAGGAGGTGTGGAAAGGTGCATACGACGATCTACATAAAAAACTAACGTTATATGAAAAGAAAGCAGTGGAATATGAAGGCAAAGTGGAAGAATTAAACGTAAAACAGGAAAATTGGAAGAAAGAACAAGAGGAGGAAAAGATCGATTTTAGGAAAATTCTGGAGGAACAAACAAAGGCAAATGACACAAAGCTAACAGAAAAAGTTGTTCAAGTTATAAAACAGAAAGAAAACTTGGTGAGAGACACTGTGGATAAGAAAAAAAACTGTTGTGGTATTTGGCCTGAAGGAAGAGTATACACCTCAGTGGACTGAAAGAGAAAAGAAGGAAAAGATATGTGTGGAAAAATTAGTGGGGACATTACAAGAAGAAAAAAGAGCTAATTGGAGAGATTGAAGAAATTAAAAGATTGGGTAGATATGTTGAGGGTGGATAGTGTCCTATGAAAATAAGGTTTAGGTCACAAGTGGCAGCTGAACAAACAGTGAGTAAATCCTGGAAACTGGCCAAGGTGGAAGAATATAAACAAGTGTGGATAAAAAAAGATAGAACCAGAGAATAGAGATATTATAAATGACCTAAGAAAAGAAGCAAATGAAAAAAAAAAAAAACTAACAGAGGTGGAGAAAAAACAGTTCTTTTGGAGGGTTATGGACATGAGGTTGAGAAAGTGGTACAGGAGAGAAGTAAATGCAGAAGGGGAAGACTAAAAGTAGCATACACAAACATAAATGGACTAATGGCAGCAGTGTTGGAACTAGAAGACTATTTAAAAGAGGAGAAACTGGACATCATGGGAATCGTTGAAACTAAATTGGCAAGTGAAGGAGATATCTTAAATATTGGTGAAGGAAAATACAACCTATGGATGAGAAATAGAAAAATAAACATGGAGGAGGTGTGATGCTTCTAGTAAGGAAGGATTTATTAGTGGAATCTGTCACATATGGGGTGGAGGAGGCAGAAGTATTGAAAATAAGCTTAAGACAGAATATGGGAAGATACTGTAATGTTGTGGTGACATGTTCCCCCCTATTCCAACTCTTGGAGAGAGGATGAATATAAGAAAATGCTTGAGGATACAAGGACATGTTTGGCAGAGCTGCTTGAGGAAAATGACGATATACTCCTGATGGGGGACTTTAACTGTAAAGAGGTATCTTAGGAGAATTAGACCACAGAAGGCAGTGAGTCATCATGGGGAACAAGCTACTAGACCTAGCTATTGAAAATTTCCTGATACAATGGGTTAAAGATGACAAGATTTAGGGGAAATGAAGCACCTTCAAGGCTCGATCTAATTTTCACCAAGGAACAAGAAATAGTAGAAGACAAATACATAAACCCAATAGAAAAAAGTGATCATGTGCTGATTCAGTTCACAGTTATGGATAATAGCCTCAGTATAAGGAAAGAGGACCACAGAAGAGAATGGCTAAACTACAGCAAGACTAACTTTGGACAACTTAGGAAGTATTTCAGTAAAGTGAATTGGAACAGTTATTCAAAAGGAAGACATAGAGGAAAAGCGGACAGCTTTCCTGGACATTTATAATAAGGGAGATGTGCAACAGCTAGATTGGAGAGAGAAAAGCATGGAACAAGTGGAAGAAAAACAAGAGACTGGACCTGTGGAACAATTTTATAAGAAAGAGGAATGAATATGTCAAAACTCACAGAGATGAGAAGAAAAATTTTGAAATGTAAAGACCAACCAAAATTATTTTATAAATTCATTAATGGGAAATTAAAGAGTAAAGATGAAATAAGTATGGTAAAAGCTGGAGAAGAGACAGTGGATGACCCAGAAGAGATGGCTGAAGTGTTTAACAGATACTTCCACTCTGTGTTTACTAAGGAAAATGATTTCAGAGGTGAGAGGACAGCGTTAGAAAAAGGGACCGACCTAAAGGAGATTAAAACATCAGTAGATGAAGTAAAGAATATATTGGAAGATCTGAATGTAAGGAAAGCAATGGGTCCTGATGGTGTCTAAAGTTGGATTTTAAAAGAGTGTAGCTCACAATTAGTCTCAGCATTGCACAATATAATTAGCACTACCCTGGTAAAAGGTAGAGTATCCATAGACTAGAAACGGTTGGATATTACCCCAATCCATAAGACCAGAAGTAAAGAAGATCCATTGAATTATAGATCTGTATCGCTCACAAGTGTGATGGTGAAGATTTGTGAAAAGATTATCAAGAACAGATGGGTGAAATACCTAGAAGACAACAAGGTGATAACAGAGAAACAGTTTGGCTTCAGAAAAGGAAGATCTTGTGTTATGAATTTGATAAGTTTCTATTCAAGAGTAATAGATATAGTGCAAGAGAGAGATGGATGAGCTGACTGCATATACTTAGATCTGAGAAAAGCATTCGATAAAGTTCCAAATAGAAGACTAATATGGAAATTGGAAATAATTGGAGGACTTGGTGGATCACTACATGAAACTTTTCACTGATGACACTAAGATTATGAGGAAAGTAACAAATGAAGAGGATTACAATGCTTTAAATCAAGACTTAATTAAGATTAATGAATGGTCATTGAGGTGGAATATGGAGTTTAATGCTAAAAAATGTAATGTGATGAGGTTTGGAAAAGTGTGGAAAGACCAGTTGGCAACTGTTACTTAGGGAATAAGGAAATCTTTATCAGATCAGAAGAAAAAGACTTAGGAGTAATTATTACTGATAATTTATCATTTGGGAAGCACATAAACAAAATTATAGGAGAAACATATAATCTGCTGAGAAACATCAAGATAGCATTCTCCTATATTGATGAAGATATGATAAAAAAAACTGATAACAACGATGATACATCTGAGATTGGAGTATGCAGCATTAGTGTGGTCACCAAGTTTGACAAAGGATACAAGAAAGTTGGAAAGAATCCAGAGAGCTGCAACTAAAATCCCTGCAAGCTTAAGAGAATATAGTTATGAGGAAAGGTTGAAGAGATTGGGCCTGACTATACTAGAAAAAAGGAGGGAAAGAGGTGATTTGATAGCAATATATAGAATATTGGAAGGAATGGAAAAGTTGGACAGAGAAGACCTCTTGATACCAGATACGAGAGACACAAGAAGACATGGAAGGAGATTGAAAAGGAGTGTTTGCAGAAGAGACATCAAGAAACATAGCTTCCCACACAGAAGTATAACAGTGTGGAATGAACTTAAGGATGAGATTGCATGTGCAAAGACAATTCATATATTTAAGGAAAATCTAGATAAAAGTCAATATGGAGACGGGACGGCATGAGCCTAGTGTGGCTCTTGTCCTGTATTTTACACCTAGGTAAATACACACACACACACACACACACACACACACACACACACACACACACACACACACACACACACACCTGAGCAGCCAAGCTGGAAGGACGCACGGGTAGCAGCTCTGCGATCACCAAGATAAGCCAGTTGTGGTATAGGGAGTTTGAAGCAGTACTGTTTCTGTCTCCATAATGAAATAGGAAAAAGGTAGAGGTGATTCTAAAAGTAGAGTTGAAAGAAAATTAAAAGGGAAAAATGGAGCCGAACCGAAGTGGCTTGTTTATGCTGAGCAATGAGTTGGCAGCAGGAGAAAACAACTTCTCAGGGTTTTGTGCCGGTGACAGTGAGTTAGCACAAAACTATGGCAGAGAAGAGTGTTGGCCCTGGAGAGTGACATGGAAAAACTGATGGAGAGATTCAGAGCTATGGAAGAGACCCAGGTAAGCCAAATTAAAGAACTGAAGGGATTGAGCCGAAAACCTAGAGCTAAGAAATCGGTGCAATGCTCTGGAGATAGAAATTAAGGAATGTAGTAAGAAAGTGGAAGGAAGTACCAAAACTGTAGTGCAATTAAGTGAAAGGCAAGATGCATGGAAAAAGCTCCAAGAAGGAGATAAGGTAAAGTTTGAGAGGAAAGTAGATAAGTTGGAGAAACAAATGAGTGAGCAAGAGATCATACAAGGAGAGGCAGTAAACTTTGAGAAAATAATAGAAGAACAATTAAATGGGGCCAAAATAACACAAAAGGTGGTAAATGTTATCAAGACAAATGAGTCTCTTGTAAGAGAGAGACAGTTGACAAAAAGAAATGTATAATTGTCTTTGGGGTTAAGGAAATGGGGAGTTTTCGGAACTAAACCGCTAGATGTCGTTGCTGCTCATCTAACTGTAGGAAAGAGAACTAAAATATTGTTGTAGTAAATCCCAGGTGCGTAAAGATGCATAGAACATTGATCATCTTGATACTATTGAAATGATGTATCGACTTTTCAGTATCCGGTATGGATAATATTGAGAGAATGTGGTCAAATTATTTTTTTTTTTTTGTGATTATCGAGTAAACTGCTAGCATTGTCTTAAATAAGGCATATTACAAGTATAAAAACTATTGATTTGGACAATGAAAAAAAATAAAAAATCTCACTACTATATAGTATGACACAACCTACTCAATAACATTGTGATATATGGCTCTAGTTTTTTTTTTTTTGTGGGGATTTTAGCATTGCTCTCACGAAGCGAGCAACAAGACAAAGTAATCGAGAACCAAAAGAAACATTTCTCAGGCGATCCTGCTGCTGCTGTAGTGTCCAGCTACCGTAATCCATTGCTTAGGGCATAGTGGAGATGGGCACCGCAGCAACATTCAACTTCTTGTCCAACAAAGTGTTTCTTAAGTTCAACCAGCACGGCCGAGTCAGGTGTTTGTTTTGGTTAGAGATACAGCATTACTATCGCCAGGACACTGAAGTTGCTAATTTTTTTTGTTAAAATTGCTGTTTCCATAAACTAGGAAGGAGATCTATGTAATTTGGACTTTTGACTGTCACAGACATGTTGGCTTTATGTTTACTGTCGTCTAGATTAAGACGTTTCCAATCAAGAGTGTATTCATTTGGAAATCTTAAGATGACCAAATAAATCTAAATGCTGATTCACTAGAAAATCAACTTATATACATTTGTTCATGAAAGAGTTTGAATTTACTTGTGTTACTACTTAGAAGGGATTATGTAGAAAAATACATTATATAAGCCCATTGCATCTTCATGTAAATAGAATAACACTGTAGGTATATCTGATATTGCTTGTATGTGAGAGAAGAGTTTGTGTCTGTGCTGCCACCTGGTGACAACCACTAGTTCTGAAAACTCCCCATTAAGGAAATCAACAAAGCAGTAAGAGAGAAAGAGCTGAAAGAGATAGTAAACAAAGTGGTGAGAAAGTTACAAGAGGAGAGAAGATGTCTGATTGATGAAGTGGAAGAATACCACAGAGTTGGGATATTTACAGGTGAAGTGTGGGCGCCTGGAACATCGTGACTCTCTCGGATGATCATCGTCTGCCTCATCTATCGGAGAAACTCAGTAGGCTGAGAGTGGATATAGTGGGGCTCTCTGAGGTGAGGAGGCCTGGCAGTGGTGAGATCAACAGTGGTGGTTACACTTACTACTGGTCTGGCTGCTGCAATGGCGCCCGTCTTGGGGGAGTAGCTATAGGCATTTCCAGCAGACTGCAGTCTTCCGTGGTTGGGGTTACTCCGTTTGATGAGCATATAATGTTGTTGAGGCTGAAGCACACTCTGGGCTTCTTGTCCTTGGTGGCAGTATATGCTTCTACTGAGACAAGTGAACTTGAAGAGAAGGAGATGTTCTATGCCAAGCTTGACTCCATAGTCGATCAGTGCCCCTCCCGCGACACACTCATTGTCTTGGGCAACTTCAATGCAGTGACTGGGACTGAGAGAAATGGCTACAAGTTATGTGTCAGTCCCCATGGCTCTGGTAGCAGGAATGTCAACAGTTCATTCCTCCTGAACTTCGCAAAGTTCAGAAGGCTGAGGATTGGGGACTCCTGGTTCCAGAGATGAAAGTCTCGTCGCTGGTCTTGGTACAGCAGTGCTGGTGGTGTGGCGAAGGAGATTGACCACATCCTTGTGAGTACTCATTGGAGGATTCTTCGGAACTGCAGGGTTTTACCGGAGTGCTGAGTTCCTTGCTACCGACTACAGGCTTGTTGTTGCAACCCTTAGGATACATATCAAGTCCAAGAAAATCTCCAGATACAATTCTCCAAGATTTCATCTTGAGAAACTGAGGGACTCAACATGTGCCCAAGAGTATGCAGTGACAGTCTTTAATTGGTTTGAGGTGCTGGACACCCTGGAGGACCCTGAAGAGCTGTGGGATACTTTCAAACGTGAAACTCTCAAAGCTACCGAGGAGTGTGTTGGAGAGCGCCCAAGGTCTAGGAGCGGTGTGGCATTGGAGGAGACACTGAGAGCTATTGAGGAAAGTCATGCTGCCAGACTGGCTGGAAATTTTGGACATTACTGGACCCTGTCATGTCGGACTGGAGCTCTTCTGAGGAGGGATAAGGAGAGGTACGTCAGGACACTCGCTGAGGATGATGGCTGTTTCAACACAAACAACCTTCGGCCTGCTCGCCGAGCCCTGAAAAAGCTCCGCTCCAAATCCACATCACAGACGAGCACTATCCATACAGCTGATGGGCGGATAGTGTCAGATGTGAATGAGGTTCAATCTTGTTGGGCCAAGTACTTTGAGCAGTTGTACATGGCAGAACCTCCAAGCCGACAGCTATCCTTAGTTGATGTGCAGATGTTGGCTGCCGACCCACCAGTAGACAAAACTCCGCCCTCTCTTGCTGAGGTGAGAGAGGCTGTGAACAAGTTGAAATGTGGGAAGGCCGCAGGTATCTGTAATATCAGTGCGGAGATGCTGAAAGCTGGGGATGACACCATGATCCGGGGGTTGCATGCGGTTCTGTCTGCTGTTTGGCAGTCCAGTACCATTCCTCCTGACTGGAAAAGGGGGTTAGTTGTCCCTACCTGGAAAGGGAAAGGGGATCGCCAGGACTGCAACAACTACCGTGGCACTACACTGCTCAGTATGCCGGGCAAGGTGCTCACTCATTTGTTGCTGATGCGAATTCGATCCCAACTGCTGAGGCATCAGAGGCCTGAACAGTCCGGGTTTATGCCTGGTAAGTCAGCAATTGACCAGATCCTAGCACTTCAAGTCTTCATGGAACAGCGACTTGAGTTTCAGCAGGGGCTGCTTGCAGCTTATGTCAATCTCAAGAAGGTGTTTGATTCAGTGCATCGTAGGACATTGAGATATTCTGCGTGTCTGTGGGATTCCTGCAAGGATTATTGGTCTTATGACTGGTCTGTACTCCGGGACTGAAAGTGCAGTGAAGCATGGGAGCGGCATCTCTGACTTCTTCCCTGTGAACTCAGGGGTGAGGAAGGGATGTGTTCTTGCTCCATCGCTCTTCAACACTTGCATGGACTGGATATTGGGCAAGGTTGTAGATCAAAGTCGTTGTGGAGTGTCTGTCAGTAATACCAGGGTCATCGACCTTGTTTTTGCTGGTGGTGCTGTATTGCTCACGGAATCGTTGGATGTCCTGGTCATGGCCCTTGAGGCACTGCATGAGGAAGCAAAACCTCTGGGACTTGAGGTCTCCTGGACCAAGACCAAGGTCCAGGCATTTGGAGGCTAACTAGATGACACAGTCTGGTCTGTCCATGCATGTGACGAGGACATTGAGGTCTTGGAGAGTTTCACCTACCTTGGTAGCGTAGTTCATAACAATGGTGGTTCTCACCAGGAAGTCACTCGATAGATTGGTCTGGCCCACGCTGCTATGAACTCGCTCAACACGAGTATATGGCATTGTTGATATCTATGCAGGCAGACAAAGATCCGTGTCTTCAAGTCGCTGGTGCTCCCTGTCTTGCTGTATGGCTGTGAGACATGGACACTTAACAGTGGCTTGGAGAGGCATCTCGATGTCTTTGGTACCAAGTGTCTTCGCAGAATCATTGGGTATCGCTGGAATGACTCTGTGTCAAACCAGCAACTGCTTCACGAAACTGGCTCAAGGTCTGTTACCAGCATAGTCCGTGAACACCAGCTCCGGCTATACGGGCACGTGGCTCGCCTCCCCGATGTTGACCCTGCTCATAGGGTTCTCTCTGTAAGAGACAACCCTGAGTGGAGGAGGCCAAGGGGACGGCCACACAACTCGTGGCTGGGGAAACTCGATAGATCATGCCAGGATCGGCTTGGGATGGACAGGGTGGCCACATGGGAGCTCGCTCAGAGGGATCGCCTTTGGTGGATGTGGCTGGTGAGTGAGGCGACGTACCCCCCGGCATATGCTCCCCATTAGTTAGTTAGAAGTGCATAGACCATAAGAATAAAATTTTAATTGCAGAAGGAAGCTGAGGAGACTCTGACAGGGGCCTGGAGATTAGCTAAAGATGAGGCAACAAAAAACATATGGCTGAGAAGAGACTTAAATGAAAAGGAAAGAAAAGAGTTAATTAAAATGAGGGAGGAAGTAAAGGCAAAAAATGAAGAGAGATCGGAAGAGGAGATATTCTATTGGAGGGTGTTGGACATGAAAGCGAGGAAGTGGTACCTGAACAGGGGGGAGAACAGAGAAACAAGCTAAGGGAAAAAGGGCATTTTGAAGGTAGTTTATACATTAATAGACTCATCTCGGGATTAAGGGAATTAAATGTTTATTTAAATGAGAAAAGTCCAGATATAATGGGCCTCACAGAAATAAAATTATATGATGAGTTAGAGGTAAAGAACATTGGGCAAAATCAATACAATTTATGGAAAAGAATTAGAACATATAAGAAAGGAGGAGTGATGTTTCTTGTCAAGAAAAGCTTAAAGGTGGTTGAAATAGAATATGGCAACAGATTAGCTGAGGCAATAAAAACTGGAGTGGAAAGTACACAAGGCAAAAAGAGACAATACATAGTGATGTACATACCACCAAAAACCAATGCCTGGTCAAATGAAGAATATGAAATAATGATAAATGATACAGTGAACTGGACAGAGAAAGTGCTAAGTGGTGATAAATTGATCATGATTGGAGACTTTAACTGTAAGGAGGTGTGTTGGGAACAGTGGCACACGGAGGGAACAGAATCATCTGGGGGAAATAAATTATTACAGCTGGCAATGGATAATATATTAACCCAATGGATAAAAGGAGATACAAGATTTGGAAAAGATGGAGAAACGTCAAGACTAGATCTGTTATTTAGTAAGGAACCAGAAGGAATTGAGAATGTTCACATAGGGTGTCTGTTAGCCAAAAGTGACCACGCTACCATAGAACTCAATATAAGTCAGGAAATAGAGAATCAAAGGAATGAAGAACACCATGCTGGGAGATTAAACTACTATAAGGCAGACTTTGATAACATGAAGTTTTTTCAAGAGAGAGGGGATAGATTCCATAAGGCTACAGGAGTCCAAGAGAAGTGTGATGAATTTCTTAAAATATATAAAAAGGTGAAAAAAAGTTTGTGCCTAAAAAGCAGACAGTAATAACTGGTAAAAAAGAGTGGTTTAATAAAAGATGCAAAGCAGCAAGAAGGATGAAAAAGGATACATGGAAAAAATGGAGGAAAAGTAAAAGAATTAACCTGTGGAATAATTACAAACAAGCAAGGAGTGATTAAGTGAAGATTCTGAGGGATGAACAAAGACAGTTTGAAAAAGATATAATAGACAGGTATAAAAATGAGCCAAAACTCTCCCATAGGCATGTGAATGGTAAACTGAAAAGTAAAGTGAGTATAGGAAAGCTAATGGTAGATGGAGTGGTTCATAAAGACCCAAAAGAAATGGCAGAAATGATGAATAAGAGCTTTAAGGAAGTTTTTACAAAGTAAAAGGAGTTTATAAGGCTATTGTGCACACCTAAAAATGGAAAAATAGAGGAATTTCAAGTAACAAAAGAGAAAGTTGATGAAATCATCAAAACGTTAGAAGTGAGAAAGGCCAAAGGACCGGATGGAGTGTCAGGATGGGTAATAAAAGAATGTAGTAACCAGCTTATTGGTAAATTACATACCATCATATGTATCTCTATTAATGAAGGAATAGTTCCACAGGATTGGAAAAAGGGCAAACATCATACCCATATTTAAAGAAGGAGACACACAAGACCCACAAAATTATAGACCAGTTTTGATGATGAGTGTGGTTGCAGAAATATGTGAAAAGATAATAAAAAACAAATGCACCAAGTTTTTGGAAGATAAGGACATTCTCACAACTTGTCAATTTGGCTTTTAGAAAAGGGAGATCTTGTGTCCCTAATTTATTATGCTATTATTCAAGAGTAATTGATATCATACAGGAGAGAGAGATGGTTGGGCAGACTGTATTTATCTAGATTTAAGAAAAGCTTTTGATAAAGTGCTGCATAATAGACTGCTGTGGAAGCTGGAAAAGGTAGGTGGTGTAAATGGAAAAATGCTGAAATTGGATGGACAATTTCTTTAAAGACAGAGAGATGAGAACAGTAATTAGGGACCAGACATCAGTGTGGAGCCCAGTATTAAGTGGTGTCCCCCAAGGGTCAGTGTTGGCACCAATAATGTTTGTGGTGTATATAAATGATACGGTGGAGAATGTATCCAGCTATGTGAGTCTTTTTTGCTAACGATGCAAAACTTATGAGAAGAGTGAAGGGAACGGAAGATTGTGAAGAATTACAAAGAGATATAAACAAGGTGTGGGAGTGGAGCAACAGATAGCAAATGGAATTTAACTCTGGTAAGTGTAAAAAGATGGAATTTGGAAAAAAAACAGGTGTAGCTATAACTATAAGATGGGAAATGAAACAATAAATAAGACAACAAGAAAAAGATCTGGGAGTGATGGAGTGATTTTCTCAGAGAATTTATCACCAGAAAAACTTAGGTGAAACTCTCAGCCTACTAAGAAACATAAGAGTTGCCTTTGCTTATCTGGATATAGAAATGATGAGGAAAATAATCACCACAAAGATACGTCCAAGATTAGAATACGCAGCAGTAATTTGGTCACCATATGAAAAAAAAGCACATAAGAAAGTTGGAAGGAATACAGAGAGCAGCAACAAAGATGATAACAGAATTGCAAGATTTGTCATATGAGGAGCGACTAGCTAGAATGCAACTCCCAACCTTGGAAAAGAAACGAGAGAGGTGACTCGATTGCATTGTACAGATTGCTGAGTGGGATGGAAAAACTAGATGGGTAACATCTCTTTATAATGAACGAAAGAGAAACAAGAGGACATGGAAGAAAACTAAAAGTAACCACCTGCAGAAGGGACATAAAGAAGTTTAGCTTCCCTCATAGAAGCATAGAGGCATGGAATGGACTGGAAGGGGAAGTGGTGTGTGCTACAAATATTCATGACTTTAAGGAAAAGTTTGATAAAAACACTTATGGAGACGGGACAGTACAAACTTAGTTCCTCTCCCGTATGTCACAACTAGGTAAATACATACACACACACACACACACACACACACACACACACACACACACACACACACACACACACACACACACACACACACACACACACACATACACACACACACACACAACAAGACTACAAGAAAAAAACACATTACACAAGGAATCACTTCAAGACTTTACTCAAAGAAAATGATGGCACACTCATAATGGGTGACTTTATAAGAAGCACCATGAGATAACTGGTTAATGGCAAGTGGCAATGTGTCAAGGGGAAACAAAGTTTTGGAGTTAGCCACGGAAAGCCTTTTCTCACAGTGGGTTGAGGAAAACACGAGATTCTGCTGGAGCAACAAATCAACACCACTCAATCTAATTTTTAAGAAGAAAGTGGACTTAATAGAGAATGTGATGTACAAGAACCCAATTAGTAAGAGTGACCATGCACTAATAGGGTTCTGACCAAATGAAGGGAATATGGAAATAAAAAATGAGGACCGCATAAAAGACTAGTATAACTACAACAAGGCAAATTTCCAGCAACTAAGGAAGTATTTTGAGTATGCACAATGGGACCTATTCTTCAACACATGACATTGACAAAAAAATGGGCCATCTTCCAAGAAACATACAAAAAAGGAGTAGATAAATGGATACTGGAAAAAAAATTAACAAAAAAGGGAAGAGTGGTTTAGTTGGAAATGTATACAAGCCAGACAACAAAAAGAAAAAGTATACCATACCATACAGAACAAATGGCAAAAAAACATGAAGCAAGACAATTGGACCAATTACAAAAGATAAAAAAAATCAATATGGTAAGACAAGAAGAAATGAACAGAAGAACTGAGTAGCTCCATGAGAGAGTGATCCAAGTGCCACAAGCCACCAAACCCTGATTTTGTGCTCAACAACCCGACCTGCACCTCCTGCACTGCCTGGTGGGAGTTGAATTTCTCCCTTTGAGTTAACATGGTTGAAATTGCTATACAATACAATGTACTTTTGGCATAATGGACTTGGCTTGCCCAGGCTTAGTTGACTCCATGAGAGAATGATTTAAGTGCCAGCAGCTGTGCTGAGACAAGAACCAGCTAATGAACACATCAGCAGGGATGATGTATTTTGTGACATCATGGACAGTCAGCCAGTGGTGTGGACATCTGTGACATAGGCAGTGCGCAGCCAATGAACTTGCTGTGATGTCATTAACTTGAATTATCTCTGTGTTTTTTTGTGATTTATCACAATAGCTATGTGTGATTCAGGTAGTGATGTCAATAGCCCACAAGCTATTGTTGTTAGTGAACATTAGAAAATCACATTACTTGAATTTCACAAATCCATTGTTTGATTTGATTATTGATAACTAAATGATAATTGATTCTGATCAAAATTTTATTCATACCATTGGGAAGCTGAGGCTTCAAGGATTAATTTGGTATGTATTTCTCTAAAATTGAGATACTTGATATTTTGTAGCAGTAAACTTTAGGAGTGATATGTGATGTTTTTAAAAAATGACACATGGATCACTCTCCCACTGAGGTACTCAATTATGATACGAATATTACTGACAAATGCAAGGATGAACCAAAATTATTCCACAGATATATCAGTGGCAAATTAAAAAACAGAGATAATATTAAGAAACTCATAGTCTGTGGTGAAATGATAGAAAGTATAAATGAACTAGTAGAGATGATAAATAATAGTTTTCAGTTAGTTTTCACTAGAGAAAGTGTCTTCATTGAAATAATCAGAACATTAAATTGGCAAGACAAATTAACAAGGATAAGGACAACAACACAAGAAGTCAAGAAAATGATGGATGTACTTGATAGGAGGAAGGTGGCAGGACCAGATAGTGTATCAAATTGGGTTCTGTGGGAGTATAGTCCTCAACTATCTGAGAAGATTTGCAACTTAATTAACACCTCACTGGACTAAAAAAAAGTCCCAAAGGACTGGAAATGGGCAGACATAATTCCATTATACAAAAATGGGAATAGAGAAGAGCCTCTTAACTACAGATTCATTTTGCTAACAAGTGTAGTAGCAAAGATATGTGAGAGAATAATAAAAAAAAATGGACATTCACCTGGGGACTAACAACATTTTAACAGAAAGGCAATTTGGATTCAGATGAAGTTGATTGTGTACCACAAATTTAATAAGCTTCTACTCCAGGGTAAGTGATATACAATGGATGAAAGAGAAGGATGGGTAGCCTGTATATACCTGGACTTGAAGAACGCATTTGATAAGGTGATGCACAAATGGCTAATATGGAAATCAAAACATGAAGCAAGAATTGGAGGATCAGTACTAAAATGGATGGAAGATTTTTTACTCAGTTGAGAAATAAGGACAGTAAATCAAAATACCAAATCACTGGAAGGTGATAAGCGGGACCCTCCACAAGGATGTGTACTGGCACTGATTATGTTCATATTGTATGTAAATTATATGGTAGAAGGTGTAACGGGTTACATAAGTATGTTTACTTGATGCCATTATCTTGATGCCAAGATAATGAGGAAAGTGACTAACCAAGAAGACTATGCTATCCTGCAATAAGATCTTGATAAGATAAATTTTGTAAATAGCAAATGGAATTTAATGAATGCTAATAAGTGCAGTTTGATGGAATTTAAAAGGAGTCATAAAAAATTAAAGGGAATTATTTGTCAGCCAATGAAAGAATTAGTAAAATAACAGAAGAGTAAGACATGAGAGTAATTATGGCAGATAAGTTATTGCCTGAGAAGCTCATAAATAAAATAACTGGAGAAGTGTATAACCTACTCAGAAATACAAGGACAGCCTTAAGTACCTGGATGAAGATATAATCAAGAAACTGATAACATTGATGATATGACCAAGATTGGAATATGCAGCATTGGTGTACTCACCAAGACTAAAGAAAGAAATCATAAAGCTGGAAAGAATACAGAGCTACAACAAAAATACCAGCAAGACTGAGCAATCTCCCATATGAAGAAAGACTAAAAGAATTAGGGCTAGGCTAACAACATTAGAAGAAAGGAGACAGAGAAGAAACCTAATAGTGATATACATAATCCAAGAGGGAATGGAAGAGATTGATAGAGAAGACTTAGGCTCAGTTTTTTTAAACATTGGTGTTAGTAAATCCCAACACTAAGCCCCACGTCATATCTCCTCTTATTAACTTTGTAAGTGCATATTTTAAACTCAGGGAAGGAGACACAACATGGTGTTAGGAGAACCCAACACCAACAACACTCTTTGCATAGACTGGCAGCTCTGGAAGAATCACATGTGCCTGCCAAAGCATCTAATTGATCAGTGCTTTACAGTTTTCCTGCCTAAACAGTCTACAATGAACAGTGCATTCATATACACACACAAACACACACACACACACACACACACACACACACACACACACACACACATATATATATATATATATATATATATATATATATATATATATATATATATATATATATATATATATATATATATAATGTAGGGCATAAGTTTCAGGGGAGTAAGAAGTGAAATAAAAAGATGAACAATGAGAGAGAGAGAGAGAGAGAGAGAGAGAGAGAGAGAGAGAGAGAGAGAGAGAGAGAGAGAGAGAGAGAGAGAGAGAGAGAGAGAGAGAGAGAGAGAAGTAGGAGGGATTGAGCATGAATGCCAGACATGTGAAAGTTGCCTGCTGCATGCCTTTGAGTTTACTTTAATTTCATCCTGTATCAAGTTGTCCCTCTTTTCCATTTTATTTATCTTATTTCCAATTGTCCTTTCAGCTCAGGTCTTACCCTTGCCTACAGAGAAGTCAGAATGCATCCAGATCACATAGCTTAATCATAATTATTTTCAGAAAGTGTTTGTTTATTTAGCAGCCTACTGTGAATGTGAGGCGAGGCAGCAGGCGGGGTGGGGTGTGTTTCCCCATATCACCCCCACCCTCCTCTAGCATGAGCCATACCCTTATGATAAGCACAAACTGGGCATTCCCACGCTTAGTCACTGTCTGTAGCTTGGACAAGTTGGACATATCATGGTAGGCAGCATGTTCAGTGGAGACTGGACGTTATACAGTTAGAAGGGCCAGTTGCTTTAAGGAGTACTTGAGTAGCTTACAGCAGTACATGCCTACTTATTATATGAATAATGTTAGGTGTTTCCATCAATCTGTCTGTGAGTGCCTTTCCTTGCAAGGCACTTTGTGTATATTATGAGGTGATTCCTTGTCTCCTGAGTCAAATTCCTAGCAACAGTGAGTGGTCGACGACCCTCCTGGTTGTTTTTGTGGGCAGTTTGTGTACACAATGTTTTATTAAATGCTACTGTTAGTCAAGCCTCCTGTTGGGTGTTTGGCCACAGAGGATGTTAAGTGCATAGCTGTGTAGTGAAACTTTACTCCCTCCTCAGGCCCTATCAAGGCCTGCCATCCAGGAGGCTGTAAATGACACTACTCAGCCGGAGGATATAATACTTCATTGGACAGTGGGTTGGATTTGTTATTTGAGGATGGTTGTCCAATGAGGTGTTATACCTCAATCTTTTAAGTGTGTGGGAGTCCCTTGTTGTGATTGTCCCTTCCTAGAACATGGCTATTGATTCTTTACCAGCTGTTGGAGTGGCTTGGCAATTGTTGTAATATTCCCTTGCCTGTGGGTGGGTGAAACTGGCTGGCGACCTCATTTGTGTAACCTGGTGTTATGATTGTCTGTGTAAAGGGGGCAAGATTCAACAGGACCTTGTAACCTATATTAAATCCTGCACCAAGACATGTAAGTGGTGACTTGGGGGGAAGCTAGCCCAGTTTGAGGGAACTGTAAGAGGGGCAGGAATTGGGACATTTGCTATTGTCTGGAAAAACTGCCAGATTCACCAGCCGACTGAATTTTACATATGAAGGTTGGTCAGCTGGGGAAAAATCTTTGTCATTTGTATGTTATCAAACAAACTAATAAAATATTAAGAACAATTTTAACCAGCACCATCAAGCAGAGAGCAAGAAATATATAAAAACGAGTTAAATACTATGCACATTATCTTGGGTCTGGGATGTATCATCACCTTGAGACAAATACTATTTTTTATCTATATGACCTTACCTTATCCATTTAAGTTATACAGTTAACATACCCATATATAAATCCTGGTACACATGAAAGAAACAACCATGTTTTGATGCCAAATCTTAGTGGGACACTGGTGAAGATTGTTTGTTGACATCCTGCCTCCCAGTGTCTTCCCTGAGTTGCTGCTTTCTTCTAATACAACCCATCCTTTCACACCTTGGTTATTCTTTGGAAATACAACCCATCCTTTCACAACTTGGTTCTTCTTTCCTGATATGTTTGTGCAATCAGCCACAACACGTGTATAGACTGGGGTTTTACCACAGTACTACAAACTTATATCTCCCGCCTCAGGTTTGTTGGAAAAGTCAGTGTGTCTGATATCACCCAGTCCTTTCATCTCTGCATGGTGTCAGCCATCACAATATCCTGTCAGCCAAAAATATTACATGCTCAACTCTTTTGGGGATTTTTCAGATAAAACATTAGTCCTTGTAGAAACCAGTAGAAAATATTTCAAACTAAATATGTAGCAGGAGACTAGAAATAAATGTGAAAACACTGAGAGCCTAGTTATGAGTATTTAGCTGGAAAAATACTGCTAGGCATTGGAAGTGGAAAATTCTAAGACACTGCATTATCACAGTAATTTCATGGGAGTTTTTTTGCTTGAAGTGATAGATAAAACATAGGAAAGAAGATATACTGTGTGTATGTGGACCTAAAGAAAAAAACTTGAAAGCTTTTGACAGGGTACCATTACACAAGAGACTGTTCCAAAAATTTAAGCATGTAGGTTAATAGGGTTACAAAATAGATTGTTGAAGTGGATGGAAGACTGTCTCAGAGGGAAATGAGAAAAGTCAAATTGGCTAAAAATAATAACTGGCACTCCTTCAGGGGTTACATACTGGCACTGAGATTCTTGATTTACATATATATTAAGGTGGAGAGAATGGATAGCTACACTACAAGTGGATACACTTAATTATTTAGAAAAGAGAACATTTAATTGTAACTACAAAAATATGGATAAAATATTTGAATGGAGCCAAAGATGGGTGATGGAGTGTAATTTAAAATTATGGAAATGAACCACCCCTTGGGGAACACTCTTAAAGGCATAAGAAAGAGAGAGAGAGTCACATCATGCTTATGTATACTGCCTTTATGCTTATTCTGTTCATTCCATGTATTTCTTTGAATTGTCTTATATGTTTCTGTTTTCACTCTTTGTTAGCTTACCTCTGTCTCATCATACCAATGTTTACAATTTGCAATAATGTTCTGCTCTTGAACTTTGATAGAGTTTTTCCCTCTTAAATCTTAATTTGCCTTTATTTTTTCCTTCTTCATCACTTCATTCCTAGTCATCCATTTACCACACTATTATTATTTTCTTGCAGGGTTGTGACAAGTGAGCTGACGTTCTACTTCAATCACCTAGAGAGTCTGGGTCTGAATGGTGTCATGACACAAGAGCAGTTTACACAAGGACTTTGGCCACAGCGGTGAGCCCTCCTCATCATACTCCTTTTCCTTTCTTTCCTTAGTGTCGTGATGTCCTCCTTGCAGCCCAGCATGGGGACCACAAGCACAAAACCATATCCCAAAAATTTCATATGTGTTATGGGTGTGAAAAGAAAATTGTGTGGTTCTTAGGGCCCAGTTGTGTGTCTGAGCTGCATGTCCCTTGGGCAGTATCATCATATTCACTATATGAGCCTGTGTTATCATTCTCATTGCCTTTGTCATTACCATCATCATCATCATCCTTATCATTATCATCTACTGATAGAAAACCTGGAGGGACTAAACCTTTATACTGCATTACCTTACTCCAGGCGCAGGTATAAGTAGTAAAAACGAATTGAATGTAATGTTAACACAGTAGATCAGCTATACAAGACAAATGTAAATTAACAGAAACTCAGTGAAAACTGAGTTAGTGAGAAAACTATACACTACTATATACTACCCTGTAACAGGTACGTAAAAAATTCCATCCCACATTGAAGGTTAATCAGTTTCTGCAATTTTCTGCCTTTCTTTATATCCTCTTTCAGTGGGATAAGTGGAGAAAAGGAACATCTATTACACACACACACACACACACACACACAATATATATATATATATATATATATATATATATATATATATATATATATATATATATATATATATATATATATATATATATATATATATATATATATATATATATATATATAAAGTTATTAGAGCTTTCTTACTTCACATTTTCAGTCATGGTTGTACATTGTTGTACATATCACTTATATTTCTCTATTTTATATTTATGTTGGTCAGACTATGTTTGGATCTTAAATATTTTATTTTTTATTTTATTTTTTCTTTCTTTTTTATTTTGTTTTATTTTTATTTTTTTTTGTGTAATTGTGGTATATAGGAGAGATATCCAAAGAGTTGAAGGTGTAATACAACAGATATAACTTCTTATGCTATTGATGAACTGTAATGGGCTTTACTTCATGAACTGATATGTAAATGTCTATTCATATACAGTTGTATTTGAGTAATATTTATATGAAGATGTGTAGTACTAGGTTTTGCCTGTTGCTAATTTGAGGGTCAGAATATGGGAATTTGCAATTTCTTTGTGTTTGGAGATGGAGTCAGGAGACTGTCCATATTTTCCATATCCAGAATTGTGGCTCACTGTGTCTAAACCTCAAGCACCAAACGACAGGAGTTGAAGATATCTCAGACTGCAATTTACTGCTTACTGCTAGAGAACAACACTTTATTTAATTATTTAATTTATTTTCTTATTTATTTATTTTTTTCCAGTGTTTGTTGTGAGACAGTGGTGGTTAACAAGTATGGATTTGATTGTGTCTCATGTCACCCCTACTATTCTTTAGATATTAAATAATGAATGTCAGACTTTTTGTTGTTATTTGGTGGCAGAGTTTTCATTTCAAGGTGCTTGGTAGTTTTTACTTTGAACCCACACTGATAACTGGTATGTATTGTTATGATATGAAGTTTAACAACGTAAATTTGTCATTCAGTCAATTGAATCCTATATGAAGGCACCCAGTTGCTTAGCGAGCAAGACTGAATATGTTTTCTGTCCTCTACTTGTAACATGTATTCTTTCTTTTATTCATTACATTGTGTTGATGACACAGAGAGAGTAATTTTTTGTTGAAGGAGTTAATCATTAATGTCTTATGTGTTGAATCATGAATAATACATATAGTACCCTATTTGTAAAGACCTGAACTGAGCAAGAGCTTAGATATGTTAGGAAATGGAGGCCTGATAGGTTACTGTAATATGTTTACAACTCTGTTGTTTTCTATTTATTTTATATTGCTTAAACACTTAAGACATTCTGTCATATTTAAGAATACTTAAGGATAATAATCACAGAATTTAAGTCTACCATAAAAACTAATAGATTTTAGTACAAAAAATCATTTAATGAATGCAGTGCTGTTATAACCAGGTAATTCGCATTTCCACATTATATTCAATTCTCTTATTATATAGCTGTGAACTTATGGCAGTAGTCCATCAGCACCTTGTTCCCATAGATCATCAAAGTTTTTATGCAGCCTGCTCAGTTAAGGTCTAGATCATGTTAAAATATATATATATATATATAATATATATATATATATATATATATATATATATATATATATATATATATATATATATATATATATATATATATATATATATATATATATATATATATATATATATATATATATATATATTTTTTTTTTTTTTTTTTTTTTTTTTTTTTTCTCTCTCCCATGATTTTGGCCATGGAACAAAACTTAATCAAATATATTGAGTTTCATTTTATTTATTTATTTACTTAGTTCTTTTTATTGTTTGTGTAAATGTTTCAAAGACAAATACTGCTACCTAGAGATTCTTTCTATAAACCCTCATTATTATGCTGCTACACACCAAAATTCTCAAAATTTATACAACAAACCTTGGCTTTCAAAGAAGAGTTCCCTTTATCACTATGATTTGGTTCTTTGAGGGTCCAGTTGGAGGTGTCATTTTAAGGTACCATTCTCTTCCTTGATGAATGAAATAGATCTCTCTCTCTCTCTCTCTCTCTCTCTCTCTCTCTCTCTCTCTCTCTCTCTCTCTCTCTCTCTCTCTCTCTCTTCAGGAGCCTTACATCATCCTCACCCCAATCTCATTGAGAAACTGAGGCATTCATAATCTAAATTAAATACTGTACACTTAAGATTGTTTTTAAGATGAATAGTTCCAGGTGTTGATTTTCAAATTATTTACTTTTTAAAAAGTTTTAGAGTTGAACATTTAGGTTCATTTTCAAAATTTACTATATTACTTTTACTATTTTTTCTATCCTAATAGTTTTATATGAAGTTCAACCTAGTTAATAAACGTGGTATTGTTTGAGTCTGTTGCATAATATAACTTGTTTTTCATCTCCAGTTTGTCTGAAACTATGCAAGATAATACAGTTAGCATGAGCTACATCATGCAGAACTGAAATTGTAGTATTTTCTTGAGCACAAATACCTATACATTGAATAAACCAGTGTAAATATTACTAAAGCTGAGGTGAATGTTTATGTTTGCTGGAAGGAGATAATAATAATGACTGTGTTCAGATATATATATATATATATATATATATATATATATATATATATATATATATATATATATATATATATATATATATATATATATATATATATTTTTTTTTTTATGTTGGAAGGACACTGGCCAAGGGCAACAAAAATCCAATAAAACAAAAAAATGCCTACTGAAATGTCAGTCCCATAAAAGGGTCAAAGCAGTAGTCAAAAACTGATGAATAAGTGTCTTGATATATATATATATATATATATATATATATATATATATATATATATATATATATATATATATATATATATGTACATAGTGGAACCTCGGTTACAACTTGGTTTTCGAACAAGATTTTTAACTCATGATTGCTTCAGTTCCTGTATCATAATTTGGTTTCCTAACAAAGTTACTTGATTTGAAATACTAAAAACAGAAAAAGCTGCCATTTATTACTAATTCATAGTTTCTATAAATATTTCCTTCATTTTTATATATTTGGATGAGAGACACAGTGGGAAAAGACAGTAATTCAATCTTTGAAATAAGTTAAATGTGATACATTGAAAAGCTTCAATGTAAAGAAATAAGGTTTGGTGCTCAGGAATAAACCCAAGCCTCCTGTGGGTCTCTCTATAAGCCACAATGCCATTACTAGAGCACAATTGCATTTTCTCAGTAGCTTTTCTCAGCAACAAGATGTGTAAGTATTATGATCATCATTTTGGCAGCAAGTGGGTTGCTCTTTCCTGTGTCACTCTGTAAGGCTTCCCTCACTAGATTGGTCACAAAGAGAATACTTGCACAGTCTAAACAATATCTTCTAATAAGTTATGTGTCACTAAGTTCATTCAATATGTCTTTTCTGGATAAATAATTTCTAAGCTGGAGATTTGGAGCAGCCATCTTGACTGTGGGACCATTGGTCATTATCTACTAAGATAGGGTGGGCTGGTGTCTGAGAATGGATTAATCTATTTTTACATTGATTCCTATGGGAAAAATAGTTTCAATTTCTGAACATTTAGGATTTTGAACAGCATTCAGGAATTAATTAAGTTAAAAAAACTGAGGTTCCACTGTATATACATACAGATAGTCATCAGCTTACAACCTTATGTGACTTATGACTGACCACATTTATGACCCCTTCCCTACAATGGTTTCTGGCCAGCTTCTGGTGCTGCCAATAAGCTGGGGGCTAAGAGCTGGGGATGCTCACATCATTCATGCACCTAGACAAAGCTCCCAGCACAACACTCTTCCTCTTGTTTGTCTCTCAATTTGGAAATTTTTGTACAATATCACCCCCAAGATGTCTACCAAAAGGAAAATGTAATTTTCTACTCCTCAACTCTCTCTCTCTCTCTCTCTCTCTCTCTCTCTCTCTCTCTCTCTCTCTCTCTCTCTCTCTCTCTCTCTCTCTCTTTCTCTCTCTCTCTCTCAAAATAACAATCTTAAGGATTGCTAAATAGAGTGAGACTGATTGTAAATGAAAAGAGTGAGAAAGGATGAAATGAAAATGACTCAGAACGAATGATAGGGAGAGAGAATGAGGTATTACTCCCTTGTCCCTTGTCTCTGACAGATAAGAGGGATGGGAGATGATTATGTCATAGGTCGCCTTATGACGTCTGTTGGAACCGATCGCAGTTATAAGTTGACATATATATATATATATATATATATATATATATATATATATATATATATATATATATATATATATATATATATATATATATATATATATATATTTGTTAAATGTGGTAGCTATTCATAACTCAGCATTTATCAACTTCTTTAAGTTGTCCTTTTCTCTTTTGTAATTAGGTTTATGACCGCCGAAACTAGTCATTTTCACTAGATTGTGATTTCGTGTTTCTAAGCCCTTCTTCAGTAGTGTGTTGTAGCCGAGGTGAGAATGGCTGGAATTGCTATATGGTCCAGTATTTATTCAGTGATCCATGGGGTCATCCTGGGTTGCAAGCATCGCTGAATGGCCGGCTGTGCACTGCTATTTTTTTTTTTTTTTTTAATGTAGGAGGGACACTGACCAAAGGCAACAAAAATCCAATAAAAAAAAATGCCCACTAAGATGCCAGTCCCAGAAAAGCATCCAAAGTGGTAGTCAAAAATTGAAGGATAAGTGTCTTGAAACCTCCCTCTTGAAGGAATTCAAGTCATAGGAAGGTAAAAATACAGAAGCAGGCAGGGAGTTTCAGAGAAAGGGATAAATGACTGAGAATACTAATTAACTCTTGCATTTGAGAAGTAGACAAAATAGGGGTGAGAGAAAGAAAGTTGTGTGCAGCAAGGCTGCAGGAGGAGGGGAGGCATGCAGTTAGCAAGATCAGAAGAGCAGATAGCATGAAAATAGCGGTAGAAGATAGCTAGAGATTCAACACTGCAGCGATGAGAGAGAGGCTGAAGAGTCAGTTAGAGGAGAGGAGTTGATGAGACAAAAAGCTTTTGATTCCATCCTGGCTAGAAGAGCGGTATGAGTGGAACCTCCCCAGACATGTGAAGCATACTCCATACATGGACAGATAAGGCCCTTGTACAGAGTTAGCAGCTGGGAGAGTGAGAAAAACTGGCAGAAGCATCTCAGAACACCTAGCTTCATAGAACCTGTTTTAGCTAGAGATAAGATGTGAGGTTTCCAGTTCAGATTATATGTAAAGGATAGATCGCGGATGTTCAGCGTAAAAGAGGGGGACAGTTGAGTGTCATTGAAGAAGAGGGTATAGCTGTCTGGAAGGTTGTGTCAAGTTGATAGATGGAGGAATTGAGTTTTGAGGCATAGAACAATACCAAGTTTTCTCTGCCGCAATCAGAAATTTTAGAAAGATCAGAAGTTAGGCATTCTGTGGCTTCCCTGCGTGAAATGTTTCTTTCCTAAAGTGTTGGACGTCCCTGAAAAGACGTGGAAAAGTGCAGGGTGGTATCATCAGCATAGGAGTGGATAGGACAAGAAGTTTGGTTTAGGTCATTGATGAATAATAAGAAGAGAGTGGGTGACAGGACAGAACCCTGAGGAACACCACTATTAATAGATTTAGGAGAACAGTGACTGTCTACCACAGCAGCAGTAGAATGGTCAGAAAGGAAACTTGAGATGAAGTTACAGAGAGAAAGATAGAAGCCGTAGGAGGGTAGTTTGGAAATCAAAGCTTTGTGCCAGACTCTATCAAAAGCTTTTGATATGTCCAAGGCAACAGCAAAAGTTTCACCAAAATCTCTAAAAAAGAGAATGACCAAGACTCAGAAAGGAAAGCCAGAAGATCACCAGTAGAGCAGCCTTGATGGAACCCATACTGGCGATCAGTTAGAAGGTTGTGAAGTGATAGATGTTTAAGAATCTTCCTTTTGGAGATGTATTCAAAAACTTTAGATAGGCAGGAAATTAAAGCAATAGGACAGTATTTTGAGGGATTAAAACGGTCACCCTTTTTAGGAACAGGTTGAATGCAGGCAAACTTCCAGCAAGAAGGAAAGGTAGATGTTGACAGACAGAATTGAAAGAGTTTGACTAGGCAGGGTGCAAGCACGGAGGCACAGTTTCGG
Source organism: Scylla paramamosain (assembly GCF_035594125.1). Lineage (NCBI taxonomy): Eukaryota > Metazoa > Arthropoda > Malacostraca > Decapoda > Portunidae > Scylla > Scylla paramamosain. The sequence continues at coordinate 23,609,815 of NC_087153.1, read as the reverse complement.
AGAACAATAGGAGGGACCCCATCAGGTCCATAAGCCTTCCGAAGGTTTGGGCCAGCAAGGGCAATGAAAACATCATTGTTAAGAATTTTAATAGGTAGCATGATGTAGTCAGAGGGTGGAGAAGAGGGAGGAACAAGCCCTGAATCATCCAAAGTAGAGTTTTTAGCAAAGGTTTGAGCAAAGAGTTCAGCTTTAGAGATGAAGAAGTAAAGTTATTGGAGATATTTTTGGTTAGATGCCAGAAGTCATGAGGGGAGTTAGATCTTGAAAGATTTTGACACTTTCAATTAATGAAGGAGTTTTTGGCTAGTTGGAGAATAGACTTGGCATGGTTCCCAGTAGAAATATAAAGTGCATGAGATTATGGTGATGAAAGGCTCAAGTACCTTTTGTGGGCAACCTCTCTATCATGTATAGCACAAGAACAGGCTGTGTTAAACCAAGGTTTGGAAGGTTTAGGTAAAGAAAGAGTGAGGGATGTACACCTCCATGCCAGACACTATCACCCCTGTTATGCGCTTGGCACACAGAGACGGGCCTCTGTCACGGAAGCAGTAGTCTGGACCTGTAATGCAGTGGCTGTGATTGTGTGTTTCTTTTCATGTTTGGCCAGGCCAGAAGGTTGTCGGCTTGTACATTGAGTTCATGGCTGAATTCTTTGATGTACAAGATTACATTGTAGTACTGCAAGGTGCCTTGTATCTATACACATGTCCACAATTTTGGTGTTCTCCTCTAGACATTGTCTTGTAAGTGCTTCTCTGGGACTCCAAATGTTAGGTGAGGCGTCAAGACAGCTTTGTTG
>NC_087153.1:23519010-23606510 GCF_035594125.1 Scylla paramamosain | reverse complement strand
CCTGCTTGACTTATTTTCCCACAAAAGACAATGCATTGGAAACACTAGTCAGGCTTATGCAACCATTATTGTTCTCAAATTTGTGGCATCTTCCTGAGTTATGTTTCTTACTAATCTGGTGTTTATGTGACAACATCAGTTCATTACACATGGCATGCTGCTGCAGGCTTTGTAAGATCAGTTCATTAATGTCATTTATCTGTTTTGCACACTTAACTAGGCATATGGAGGGAAGGAGATTCTTCTCAGGAAAAAAAGTGAGGGAAGTGATTGTAAAATTGAGTAGAACTTTTGACAGTTTGTCACCACTCAGCTCACATAATCTTACATAGAAATCCATAATATGATGTGTTGGAAGAATTTCAACATTCAGCATTACAGTACTAGAGGGTATAGAGAAAGCTTTTTTTTCCCTCCCACCAACCATAAATAAATACAATCTCATTTTGTAACAGATGCTGCTGGCACCCTTTAATGTGGCACACTGTGTGATATTCAGGTCAATGTTACTAAATGTAACTTACAGAAAATAGTTATTTTCCCTTTCCCTTTTCCTTTCTTAAACATCTAATCCAGTCCTGTAGATTTTAAATATTTTTAAAATATTTTTGTAGGTTTTAGTGTATGTATAATCCCATTTCCCTTATTTCACATAGATTTCTAATGCAAACTTATTTACTAATTCATCAAAGAAAATGTTGCAAAAAAAGCTCTGAGACTGCATCTTTGAAAAGTAAAATCCCTACTATTTAGATTTGATAGCAATTTCCTTCATATCAGTTATCCTGTGGAATGATACACACAAGCATTATTAAATGGTTTCAGTATATTGGCATGTAATATTCCATGTGATTCAAACTCCTGTTTTTCTTTATTATGTGTCAAGAAAACACTTGTATAATTCTTTTAGAGCTGTAGCCCTCACTTCCCAGTGTCACATGATTTCCTGATTTTCTAAGACAGAAAAAAGAAAAAGTACAGAAATGTAGCATAAGCATTATTATTACTATTATTATTATTTTTTATGTAAGAGGGCCACTTGCCAAGAGCAACAAAAAATTATGAATGAAAAAAAGGACCACTTAAAGATGTCAGACAGAATGATAAAAAAAAAAAAACAGGATGAGTGTCTTGAAACCTCCCTCTTGAAAGAGTTGAAGTCATAGGAAGTAGGAAATACATAAGCAGACAGGGATTTCCAGAGTTTACCAAAGAAAGGGCTGAATGACTGAAATAACTGGTTGACTTTTGCATTAGAGAGGTAGACAGAATAGGGATGAGAAAAAGAAAAAAATTCTTAGGCAGCAAGGCTGTGGGAGGAGGGGAGGCATGCAGTTAGCAAGATCAGAAGAGCAGTTAGCATGAAAATAGAGGTAGAAGATAGCAAGAGCTGCAACATTGTAATGATGAAAAAGAGGTTGAAGACAGTCAGACAGTCAGTTTGAGGAGAGGAATTGATAAGACTAAAAGCTTTTGATTCCACCCTGTCTAAAATAGTGGTATGAGTGGAACCCCCCCATACATGTGAAGCATACTTCATACATGAACAGACTAGACCCCTGTAGAGTTAGAATTTGGGGAATGGGGATGGAGGAGAGAAAAACTGGCAGAGATGACTCAGTACACCTAACTTCAAAAAAGCTGTTTTAGCTACAAATGAGATGTGGAGTTTCCAGTTTAGATTACAAGAGACAGACCAATGATGTTTAGTGTAGGAGAGGGGGAAAGTTGAGTGTTATAAAAGAGGGGATAGTTATCTGGAAGGTTGTATCAAGTTGATAGGTGGAGGAATTGAGTTTTTGAGGCACTGAACAATACTAAGTTTGCTCTGCTCCCCACCTGGGGAAGGGACCACAAATGTCTCCAGGTCAGACTGTTCTTCTGGTATCAATCCTAAGTGTCTTGACACCTCCATCAACTATTCTTCATTAACTTCTGCAACATTTTCAGCCTTAGATCTAATTAAATCTTTTCCTTAATAAAACACAGGTGCCTCAGGCAACTGACAGTAGCCCCTTCTTTGTTCCCTTCTACTTTCTTATTCTTCATTTTCAATTCAAAACTGGAGATTGTGATTGTGTCAATGTGTGCAACAACTTAATTTGCTCTCATGGCCACACTCTTGAATCTTCCAAGTTTTCCATCATCTGGCTATGATTACAGAGGCACCCTCAACTAAATTTATATGTGCTATATACCTTTCACCTAACTCTTCTAACTAAAAAAATTCTTTGACTACTTAAATTTTAAGTTGAGCACATCCTGACTTTCTTTCCTTTTGTGGAGATCTCTCTTCTTGGAGACTTCAATGTTCACCACTACCCTTGGTTTTTCTCTCCCTTCACTGACTATCCAAGTGAACTAACCTTTGCTCTCCTCCATGACCTAGAGCAACTAGTGCAACACCCTACTCGTATTCCTGACCATCTTGGGGATACACAAAGCATTCTTGAGCTTTTTCTCACCTGTAATCCTTCTGATTATGCTGTCACTCAGTCTTTTCTGTTGGGTTCCTTGGATCACAACCTTATATCTGTATCTTGTCCTATTGCTGCAATCCCTCCTCAGGATCGCCCAAAGCAGAGGTGCCTCTGGCATTTTGCCTATGTTAATTGGGAGGACCTGAAGAGCTATTATGCTGATTTTCCATGGAATGACTACTGCTTCCATGTCAGAGACCTGTCTCTGTGCATTGAGCACATAACAGAGATGATAGTGTCTGGCATGGAAGTGTACATTCCTCACTCATTCTCTCACCCTAAACCTTCCAAACCTTGGTTTAACACAGTCTGTTTCTTGTGCTATACATGATAAGATAGGTGGCTCACAAAGGTACTTGAACCTTCCATCACCTGAATCTCATGCACTTTATATTTCTGCCTGGAATCATGCCAAGTCTGTTCTTCAACTAACCAAAAGCTCCCTCATGAAAAGAAAGTGTCAAAATCTTTCAAGATCTAACTTCCCTTGTGACTTCTGGCAGTTAGCCAAAAACATCTCCTATAGCTTTACTTCTTCATCTTTCCCTCCTGTATTTCAATCTGATGGCACTAGTGCCATCTCATCTATCTCTAAAACTGAACTTTTTGCTCAAACTTTTGCTAAAAACTCCATCTCAGATGATTTTGGACTTGTTCCCCCCTCTTCTCCACTTCCAACTGTTTCATGCTACCCATTAAGATCCTTTGTAGTGATGTTTTCCATGCCCTTGCCTGGCTTAACCATCAGAAAGCTTATGGATCTGATAGGATCCCTCCTATCATTCTCTCAAACTTGCACTTTGCCAAGTCAAACTCTTCCAACTGTCTATCAACATCTACCTTTCCTTCCTGATGGAAATTTGCCCACATTCAGCCTGTTCTTAAAAAGGGTGACCACTCTAATCCCTCAAACTACTGTCCAATTGTTTTAATTTCCTGCCTCTATTTTTTTTCTCAACAGGAAGATTTTTAAACATCTATCACTTCACAACCTTCTATTTGATTGCCAGTATGGGTTCTGTCAAGGCTGCTCTGCTGGTGATCTGGCTTTCCTTACTGAGTTTTGATCATCCTCTTTTATGGATTTTGGTGAAACTTTTGTTGTTGCCTTAGGCATATCAAAACCTTTTGATAGTCTGGCACAAAGTTCTGATTTCCAAACTACCCTCCTATGGCTTCTATCCTTTTCTCTGTAACTTCATCTCAGGTTTCCTCTCTGACCATTCTATTGCTGCTGTAGTAGATGATCACTGTTCTTCTCTGAAGTCTATTAAAAATGGTGTCCCTCAGGGTTCTGTCCTGTCACCCACTCTTCCAATTATTCACCAATAATCTTCTAAACCAAACTTCTCCTATCCACTCCTACACTGATGATACCACCTTGCACTTTTTCACATCTTTTTCTAGACGTCCAACCCTTCAGGAAGTAAACAGTTCACTCAGGGAAGCCACAGAACTCCTGACTCCTGGTTTTTCTAAAATTTATGATTGGGGCAGAGCAAACTTAGTTTCGTTCATTGTCTCAAAAACTCAATACCTCCACCAGTCAACTCATCACAATCTTCCATGTAACTATCTCCTTTCTGATAGCTTGTGTTTATAAAAATGTTACCAAATATGCCTTATTGATGTTTTCAAAAAGGTTCATATATTTAATTTTACCGACAGGATTTTTCTGCTTTTCAAAGTATATCTTTAACTTTGTTCCTATTTTCAATTATACATTTTCTTTAAAATCAATAAACACTGGCAAAATTATTAAAGAAAAGGTAAAAAAAAGTTTAAAGGTTATTTAGAGAAGCACACATAAGGAACAGTATATATGAATGGTTGCCTGTTTGTTTCTTTTGTCTCATATCCATGCTCTGTATTAATCTTGAAATATTATATGAGGTGCACATGGTATTCTAGAGTATAGCTGGCACCTGTTCCCTCCTTACTGCAAGAAATTACCATCATAGGTGGGACTATCAGGAAGCACCACATACCTCACTGTAGCCTGGTTTGTTCCAATTAGCACCTTAATATACTTGGTATGATGGTGTTTGTATACAGTATGATAGCCAAATTGAGTGGAGGTGCAAGGTCTTAAGTGAACAGGATTATTTTTACTTATTATATTTTCATGTACAGTATTAGGGAGATTGGACAAGGCTAAAAAAATAAAAAAGAAAGCCTACTGAAATGTCTTTCCCCAAAAGAAATATAGGAGTGTAACTGAGATATTATTTTTTATTTCCTATGAATTTAAGTCATTTTGATCATAGGAGTTTGTAAATGTTTTGTCGTGTGTATAGTGTAGTTTTAACAGTACTAAGCGAGAGTGTAGGCTGCAACTGCCTTCTGTGTAAATGAACCATGAAAGGGAATGAGCAGAGGGAACCAGCTGGTTTGCAGCATCCCCTTGCTTCAATATGTATTTCCATGGGAGTTACTTACTGGTGACCTGCTGTAAAGGTGTCTTTTGAGTGACTAGTGTCAATGCATCCCCTTTTACCAGTGTCACAGTGAACGATGAATATTGTTGTGAGTAGGCAAGGAGGCAACACCTCGCTAAGAATGGTACCTTCAGTGAATCTCACCATCTGACAGAGATGCCAGTTTACCTCTAGATGCCAATGAATTTCATATAAATTTTCATTACAGATTCATTTATTTGTTTATTTGATTGTTTGTTTATTTATTTATTTATTTATTTATTTATGTATTTAGTGTGTGTGTGTGTGTGTGTGTGTGTGAAAAATAGAAATTAAAAAATATAGTGATTTGAGTGATGGAGGAGGGCAGAAAAAACATCATAATTCTTCCATTTTTGTTGATCTCTTTAAAAAAATTTATCTCAATTTTATCTCATAAAAGATGAAGTGAACTAGAACATGCAAGATTTTTTTTCAAGTATATATTTCAATACTTTTTTGTGAATTCATGTGTAATAATTCATGTGCAACACAGAATTCAAATCTAGATGAAAAGTAACAACTGAACATTAAGTTATGCATATGTGTATTTTTTTGAGGGGACAAACTGTATAACCCATAATTTAAATTATTTTACAATGTCTTATTATTTCAATTGTTTCTCTACCAGTCTGTGTGAATATTTATTATTATTATTATTATCATCATTATTATTATTATTATTACTATTATTATTATTATTATTATTGTTATTATTATTATTATTATTATTATTATTATTACCATTATTATTATTATTATTATTATTTATTATTATAATGATACATTTATGCAACAGGTACACATCCCCAGAAAAATTATAGCCAAAATTATTTTAATAAATAATAATAATAATAATACAGTGGTACCTTGACTTACAAGTTTAATTTGTTTTGTGACAGAGCATTTAACTTAATCTGCTTGTATGTGAAATAAATTTTCACCATTGAAATTAATTGAAACACCATTAATCAGTTCTAGCCCCCAAACAACCATCCCAATTTTTTTGTTACATTTCTTAATACAGTAAACTGTCAGTATAGCGAACCTCTGTTCACTGAATTTCAGGCATAACAACCTCTTTAAGGCTAACGAACACTCATTTTATTTTACGAAAGCTTACAAATTACAGCATATTTCAAAATTATCAAATGCTTGCTTTATTTTATGAATATCTTAGGTCTTAAAGTGTGGGAGAGTTGGCTGACACACTGTCAACCGCATGTTTGGGAGACGAATTGTGGGTGTGTGACACCCAGTGAGTGACCTTGACAATGGGCCGATGATACAGTGCTCTCTCTCTCTCTCTCTCTCTCTCTCTCTCTCTCTCTCTCTCTCTCTCTCTCTCTTGAGCATTTACTGTAAGGAAAATGTAATTATAAATAACAAATGTCTAAAAACACTGAAGTGAACGAGTGAGACGAGGAATGCTGGGCAATTGTTGTGGCACTCACTGTGCCAAATGCCAACTAGTGGCTGAGTATCTGAAGCTTGCTCATATCTCAGATCTTGGCTCACAACTCAAAGCAAAAAATCATCCAAGTGACAGCTTGCATCTCAAAAAATTTATAAGTTTGTGCACTCATAAGTCAAGATACCACTTTAATGGTAATAATAATAATAATAATAATAATAATAATAATAATAATAATAATAATAATAATAATAATAATAATAATTATGAAAGTGCTTATAGCATAATACCTATACAGAATTTGTAATGCTGGATTCTTTGTATCCATTATGTCACTGTCACTTCAGTAAGAAAGAAGCAGTATTATCTTTTTACCCATTCTATCAGCAAACACAAGCTTCTGACTTAAAATTAACTTTTATGTTTTGTGTTTTCTCTCAACAAAATACCCCATACTGCACTCACAGTTTTATGTGAATTAACATTAAGAGCTTAAAACCAAGTGTACAGTTTGTTTGTCATTTTCCTCCCTGTTCATGTTGCACTTTTGTGAAGTGCTATAATGAACAGAAGCAACTAACAAATTAACACAAAATGCCAGTGCATATATATATATATATATATATATATATATATATATATATATATATATATATATATATATATATATATATATATATATATATATATATATATATATATACAGCAGGGTAAACAATGATGCATAGTCGTTATAATGTACAACTGCAAAAATGCACTGAAATTTTAATAAATACTTAATGAGAATAACATACCAAAATTGGCATAATGAACTTGCCACTCATGTGAGCACTGGAATTTTAATAAAAATTCAATTGGAATAACAAACCAAAAAAAAGCAAGACAAACTCATCATTTGTACAAACATTGAAATTTTAATAAAAATTTATTTGGAATAACAAACTAAAGGATAGTTTACATAGGGCAATTTGTGATTGCTTTTAGCCAGGATTATGCAGCTGGGAGCAAAATGCAGGTGAGATTGGCTGACTTGATGGATCAGCTGGGAAACCACTGCTGCCTTCCCAGCATTTTTCCAGGGTAAGATGAGAACAACTATCAATATAAAATTGAAAATAGGATGAATATTGTTGGAAAGTGTTTAAGTAATAACGATTGACTGTACCATTATATACAATAAATAAATAAAATATTTAGATTTATTTATCAAAATTTTGGAAAATAGACATAGAATTGATTTATTTACATCATCACTAAGGAAGCCAGTGGCCCAGCATGTGTGTATCAGAAAGCATCATGAGCACCACAGCCTGCAAGGTTATATAAACCAGGAATGAGTCTACAATCATTTCTTCTTTTACTTTTTCTAACACAGAAAAATTGCAACTATAGCAACCAGCTTTTTGGAGGAGGACTCCATCTTGATTGTTTATTTTTTGATGCAGCAAGCCAGCAAGCTAGTGGCTGCTCTCAACTGTGTGAATGCTTTCTACTGGAATCTGCCAGCAGCTCCAGGTGGCTGGAACCAGCTGGGTGGAAAAACAGCCCTGTGTAGACACACCTTAAGGTGGGTTTACATGGGGGTGTTTTTCCACCTTGCTGGTTCCAGCCACCAAGAGCAGCTGGCAGGTTCCAGCTGAAAGCATTCAGGGTGGCTGGAACTAGCTGAGTGGAAGAACAGCCCTGTGTAAACCCGCCTTAAAGGCAGGTTTATACAGGGCTGTATGTATACGCATGACACTGACAGTAGGTAAATGTTACCACTACTTGTCAAAGCAGCATGAAACTCAGGATCATACGAATTTAGGACTAAATGCAAAACTCAGGAGGATAATAATGCACATTTGCCATAACAAATGCTACATTGGAACGAATCATGTCTGTTGTTGCATACCATAAAGTACATATTTACAATATAAATATGATAATAATAATAATAACTATAATAAAATATAAATATGTAGTTTACATATAAACTACATATTTATATTTTTTAGTATTCATCACTTATGACTCAGTACTGCCTGTGCTGTATTTTTTCTAAAGAAATCACATTTGTTTATATGATACACTTCTGACTTAAGTAAAAAAACAAACAAGGAGAGAAAAATAAAGCTGAATCTATATTAATTTTCATGTAAAGAATATAAGCAATCTCTTATGCTTAGTGTACTCTTGCCTCCCTGCTACATGTCATTACAATCTTCTATTGATGCCATTAACAAGTACTTAAGACCAGAGTTCATATGGTGCTACAATTGTAACACATACCATATGAGAGAGAGAGAGAGAGAGAGAGAGAGAGAGAGAGAGAGAGAGAGAGAGAGAGAGAGAGAGAGAGAGAGAGAGAGAGAGAGAGAGAGAGTCTGCTCTTTGCAGCAGTAGGTGTATGTGTGTGTGTGTGTGTGTATGTGTTTACCTAATTGTTTACCTAGTTGTGAAATACAGGACAAGAGCCACACTAGGCTCGTGCCATCCCGTCTCCATATCAACTTTTATCTAGATTTTCTTTAAATTTTTTAATTGTCTCATCCTTAAGTTCATTCCACATTGTTATACTTCTGTGGGGAAAGCTATGCTTCTTGATGTCTCTTCTGCAAACACATTCCTTTTCAATTTCCTTCCATGTCCTCTTGTGTCTCTCGTATCTGGTATCATGAGGTCTTCTGTCCAACTTTTCCATTCCTTTCAATATTCTATATATTGCTCTCAAATCACCTCTTTCCCTCCTTTTTTCTAGTGTAGTCAGGCCCAATCTCTTCAACCTTTCCTCATAACTATACTCTCTTAAGCTCGCAGGGATTTTAGTTACAGCTCTGGATTCTTTCTAACTTTCTTGTATCCTTTGTCAAACTTGGCGACCACACTAATGCTGTGTACTCCAATCTCAGAGGTATCATCATTGTTATCAGTTTTTTTTTTTTATCATATCTTCATCAATACAGAAGAATGCTATTTTGATGTTTCTCAGCAGATTATATGTTTCTCCTATAATTTTGTTTGTGTGTTCCCAAATGACAAATTATCAGTAATAATTACTTCTAGGTCTTTTTCTTCTGATCTTATAGAGATTTCCTCACTACTTATGTAGTAGTTGCCAACTGGTCTTCTCGCACTTTTTCCAAACTTCATCACACTACATTTTTTAGCATTAAACTCCATGTTCCACCTCAATGACTATTCATTAATCTTAATTAAGTCCTGATTTAAAGCATTGCAGTCCTCTTCATTTGTTACTTTCCTCATAATCAACAAAAAGGTTCATGTAACTTTCTACACCTTCTGTCATATCATTTACATAAACTGTGAACATAATAGGTGCAAGTACCAAACCTTGCGGGACTCCACTTGTCGCCATTCTCCAGCTGCCTTTAATTACTGTCCTCATTTCTCTGTTTGTCAAAAAGCCAGTCATCCACTTTAACAATGATCCACTGAGTCCTCCAATTTTTTCCAATTTCCATATTAGTCTTCTGTGCAGAACTTTATCAAATGCTTTTCTCAGATCTAAGTATATGTAGTTGGCCCATCCATCTCTCTCTTGCACTGTATCTATTACTCTTGAGTAGAAACTTATCAAATTCATAACACAAGATCTCCCTTTTCTGAAACCAAACTGTTTCTCTGTTATCACGTTGTTGTCTTCTAGGTATTTCACCCATCTGTTCTTGATGATCTTTTCACAAATCTTTGCCACCACACTTGTGAGCGATACAGGTCTTTAATTTAATGGATTTTCTTTACTTCTCATCTTGTGAATTGGGGTAATATCCACCCATTTCCAATATATGGGTACTCTACCTTTCACTAGGGTGGTGCTAATTATATTGTGCAGCGCTGAGACTAATTGTGAGCCACACTCTTTTAAAATCCAACTAAATACACCATCAGGACCCATTGCTTTTCTTACATCCAGGTCTTCCAACATATTCTTTACTTCTTCTACTGATGTTTTAATCTCTTTTAGGTTGGTCCCTTTTTCTAATGCTGTCCTCTCACCTCTGAAATCATTTTCCTTAGTAAACACAAAGTGGAAGTATCTGTTAAACACTTCAGCCACCTCTATTGGGTCTTCCACTGTCCCTTCTCCAGCTTTTACCATGCTTATTTCATCTTTACTCTTTAATTTTCCATTGATGAATTTATAAAATAATTTTAGTTGGTCTATATATTTCTCCACAACATTCTTTTCAAAATTTTTCTGCTCATCTCTGCGAGTTTTGACATATTCATTCCTCTTCCTTATAAAATTGTTCCACAGGTCCAGTCTCTTGTTTTTCTTCCACTTGTTCCATGCTTTTTCTCTTTCCAATCTAGCTGTTGCACATCTCCTGTTGTACCAATCCTTTTTGAAAAGGTTCTCTGTTGATCTTTTGGGTACCCATTTCTCTACTCCTTTATTATAAATGTCCAAGAAAGTTGTCCACTTTTCCTCTATGTCCTCCTTTTGAATAACTATGTTCCAATTCACTTTACTGAAATAATTCATAAGTTGTCCAAAGTTAGTCTTGCTGTAGTTTAGCCATTCTCTTCTGTGGTCCTCATTTCTTATAACGAGGTTATTATCCATAACTGTGAACTGAATCAGCACATGATCACTTTTTCCTATTGGGTTTATGTATTTAAGGTTTTCTACTATTTCTTGTTCCTTGGTGAAAATTATATCGAACCTTGAAGGTGTTTCATTTCCCCTAAATCTTGTGTCATCTGTAACCTATTGTGTCAGGAAATTTTCAATAGCCAGGTCTAGTAGCTTGTTCCCCAATGATGACTCACTGCCTTCTGTGGTCTAATTCTCCCAAGATACCTCTTTACAGTTAAAGTCCCCCATCATGAGTATACCATCATTTTCCTCAAGCAGCTCTGCTTGTCCTTGTATCCTCAAGAATTTTCTTATATTCATCCTCTCTCCAAGAGTTGGAATAGGGGGCAACATAAGTCACCACAAAGCTACGGTATCTTCCCATATTCTGTCTTAAGCTTATTTTCAATACTTCTGCCTCCTCCACTCCATATGTGACAGATTCCACTAATAAATCATTCCTAACTAGAAGTATCGCATCTCCTCCCCATTTATTCTTTCTATTTCTCTTCCATAGGTTGTATTTTCCTTCACCAATATTTAATATATCCCCATCACTTACCAATTTAGTTTCAAAAATTCCCATGATGTCCGGTTTCTCCTCTTTTAAATAGTCTTCTAGTTCCAACACTGCTGCCATTAGTCCATTTATGTTTGTGTATGCTACTTTTAGTCTTCCCCTTCTGCATTTACTTCCCTCCTGTACCACTTTCTCAACCTCATGTCCATGAACCTCCAAAAGAACTGTTTTTCCTCAACCTCTAATAGTTTTCCGTTTTTTATTTGCTTCTTTTCTTAGTTCATTTATAGTATCTCTCTCTTCTCTGGTTCTATCTTTTTTTATCCACACTTGTTTGTAGTCTTCCACCTTGGCCAGTTTCCAGGATTTACTCAGTGACCTAAACCTTATTTTCATAGTTTGCTGTCCACCTTCAACATATCTGCCCAATCTCTTAATGTCTTCAGTCTCTCCAGTCAGCTCTTTTTCTTCTTGTAATGTCTCCACTAATTTTTCCACACATCTCTTTTCCTTCTTTTCTCTTTCAGTCCTCTGAGGTGTACACTTCAGGCCGAATACCACAACAGTTTTTTTTTCTTATCCACAGTGTCTCTAACCAAATTTTCTTTCTGTTTTATAACTTGAACAACTTTTTCTGTTAGCTTTGTGCCGTTTGCCTTGGTTTGTTGCTCCACAATTTTCTTAAAGTCGATCTTTTCTTCCTCTTGTTCTTTCTTCCAATTTTCCTGTTTTATGTTTAATTCTTCCACTTTCCTTCATATTCCATTGATTTCTTTTCATATAACGTTAGTTTTTTATGTAGATCGTCGTATGCACCTTTCCACACCCCCTTCTCAGTAATCAAAGTTTCAATCATCTTATCCATCATGTCAAATCTATCCTTCATTTCCTTCATTTTGATTTCCAGTGTGATAATTCTCCTTCTCATCATTGCTTCCCCAACCCTTTGGTCCTCTTCCCCAAATTCCAAGAAGTCTCTCTGTCTCACCTTCGGGACAGTCCCCGTTGGTGTAAACAACATAGTGGGGACCAAAGTAGCCCCCTCTTCACTGCTCATTATAACAATTTAACTGCTTTCTACAAAACACTTTTGGAGACGGGACAGCAACAAGTAAAATCAGTGTGAACTCTCACCTCTGTATTTCCACTAGGGCAGCTCTCAGTGACATAGATGGCTGGATTTTCAGGAGTGCCTGTTTGCATTGACTTCTCTGTCCACCATGTGTCATATTCCATTGATTTCTTTTCATATAACGTTGGTTTTTTATGTAGATCGTCGTATGTATGTGTGTGTGTGTGTGTGTGTGTGTGTGTATTTACCTAGTTATGTGTGTGTGTGTGTGTTTATTTTATCTAGCTGTATTTACCTAGTTGTGCTTTATAAGAAGAGCTATGCTCATGCCATCCCATGTCCATATTTTGTTAATATCCAACTTAGCCTTGAATCCATGTATATTTCTTGCATTTACTAACTCCTTATCCAGACAGTTCCATGCATCAGTACATCTATATGAGAAACTATACCTTTTGATGTCTTTTTTTTTTTTTTTATGTAGGAAGGACACTGGCCAAGGGGAACAAAAATCCAATAAAAAAATATGCCCACTGAAATGCCAGTCCCATAAAAGGGTCAAAGCAGTGGTCAAAAATTGATGAATAAGTGTCTTGAAACCTCCCTCTTGAAGGAATTCAAGTCAATTCAAGTCATTTTGAACCACTCTTCTTCAGTCTCTTTTCATGTTCTCTAGTATCTTGTGTGTCCCCACTCTTCAAGTCACTCCCATCCACCTCCTTTACTTTCTCATATGCTTTATATATATTTGTGTGTGTGTGTGTGTGTGTGTGTGTGTGATCATGATGTGACATCAACTTTTCTTCTCATGAAATACATGTACATTCACCAAGAATCATAAGTTTATCACCTCATTTTGTCATGGTCATGTAAGAAGGGAAACAAGACAGTACAGAGAGAGAGAGAGAGAGAGAGAGAGAGAGAGAGAGAGAGAGAGAGAGAGAGAGAGAGAGAGAGAGAGAGAGAGAGAGAGAGAGAGAGAGAGAGAGAGAGAGAGAGAGTTTTTATAAGGGAAGTGGTTTACTATTGAGGTTATTATTTCATTTTGAGCAGCCTGGCCCAGCCTAGCTCAACTGTAACACTATTCAAATGCTAATATCTCCTTAACTATGTGGGTGATCATAATGAAATTAGCACCATATGATAGCATAGTTCTATCAATTTTATATGATGTATCTTTCATCTCATTTATTTGGTAAAGTCAATGCATAGTTTGCAAAAAGTAGTAGGGTGTGAAAAATGGGATTTAAAAAAAATGTATCAATTTTCAGCAACTTTTTTTTCTCAACAAAACTGAACACATACCATTGAATGCAGAATTAAATTTCCTATCCAACAGTAAATGCACAACCATTGCACTCTCACAAAGTTTGAGCCAGACTGATTTTTTAATATTAGGCTACCCTGCCATGTGTGTGTGGTGCCTGAAATTGCCTCTCTCTCTCTCTCTCTCTCTCTCTCTCTCTCTCTCTCTCTCTCTCTCTCTCTCTCTCTCTCTCTCTCTCTCCTATCCAGTGATATGTAGCACAATCATTGGTCTTTTGCAAATTTTTTATCTAGATTTATTATTTTACTATTATAGATAAATGGCTAGCATCTTTAGATATTTTGGGCTGGACTTGCATGCAATTAAACACATTCACCCAAACACACACAAAACTAATATTTTTTGTATTTTTATTGTTTGTTCCTTTATTTATTTGTTAGTTTGAATGTATGAATCATTTTTTTGTTTCTATGAAAAGAAAGAGATATAGACAGAGACAGAGACATACAAAGTTTTCTCCAAATTTCTTTTTTGCATCCTCTTTCTGAGCTTAGTTTTAAATATGGTCACATATTATAATACCTCTTCCACTGACAGCTTCCTTCAGCTTATAGTTTCAACATGGCCACGCTTCTTCATTCCATCAGCAACAAAAGTTGAGGAAAATAGATGTGCTCTTTTGTCTTCCTATTCCCTTTCTTTACATTAGGTTAGGTTACATTATTTTAGTTACTTTATGTGAGGTTATATTAGGTTAGGTTCCTTGATGTGAGGTTACATTAGGTTAAGCTACTTTAGTTTACATTAGGTTAAGTTAGGGTTATCTTATTTTAGGTTTTCAAGGTTATGTTGGGTTAGGTTACTTTAGGTTTTTAAGGTTATGTTAGGTTAGGTAACTTAATTTTTGTTAGGTTAGGTTAGGTTATTTTAAGTTAGGCTCTCTCTCTCTCTCTCTCTTTAACACTGATGTATTACTGAAAGCTTCACTCATCAATTGCCTTCCTAGGCATTTTACTGGTATTATAGGACAAACAAGGAATGAATAATAAGCTTACAACAGCAGGATCTTAATGAACATTATTTTCTATCAGCCAGTTGCATATGTATTAGGGTCATTCCACCGTTATGGTCGTTTCACTCAGAGGTAACTTATGGGTGTACTCTTAACTATATCTCTAGAATTTATGTAGTTAGCGTGATATGATTTTTACCAAGATAGTACTAATGGCTAAAAAGGATAATGAGACTATCCAGAACATTTTGTATTTATTGGTGTTCTTGCTATTAATTGTTAAAGAGGATGTTACAGTCATTTCACAAATACAGCCCAGACTTTCACTTAATATTATACATGTGCAAAATTCTGTGAGATTATAAGAAAAATCCAGATATTTTATAAAGAGGTTAGAGATGAAGCTTTAAGCTTTACAAATATGTATGTGTTTTGTCAAATACCATTTCAGTTTTTCCCACAAAAAAATAATAAATGCCATTACGGTCGTTTCAATAATTTCATTATGGTCGTTTCACTGTGATTCCCTTAAGAAATCAAGCAAAAATAATGACAGTAATTAAGTAACAGAACATAAATGGCTTTTTGGATATATATATATATATATATATATATATATATATATATATATATATATATATATATATATATATATATATATATATATATATAAAGCAAAAATAATGACAATAAAAGTACCAGGACATATATGCCTTTTTGGATCATATATATATATATATATATATATATATATATATATATAATTTTTTTTTTCTTTTTTTTTTCTTTTCTTTTTTTTATGTAGGAGGAACACTGACCAAGGGCAACAAAAATCTGATAAAAAAAAATGCCCACTGAAATGCCAGTCCCATAAAAAGGGTCCAAAGCGGTAGTCAAAAATTGAAGGATAAGTGTCTTGAAACTTCCCTCTTGAAGGAATTCAAGTCATAGGAAGGTGGAAATACAGAAGCAGGCAGGGAGTTCCAGAGTTTACCAGAGAAAGGGATAAATGATTGAGAATACTGGTTAACTTGTGCATTAGAGAGGTGGACAGAATAGGGATGAGAGAAAGAAGAAAGTCTTGTGCAGCGAGGCAACGGGAGGAGGGGATGCATGCAGTTAGAGAGATCAGAAGAGCAGTTAGCATGAAAATAGTGGTGGAAGAAAGCTAGACATGCAAAACTGCAGCGATGAGAGAGAGGCTGAAGACAGTCAGTTAGAGGAGAGGAGTTGATGAGACAAAAAGCTTTTCATTCCACCCTGTCTAGAAGAGCAGTATGAGTGGCACCCCCCCAGACATGTGAAGCATACTCCATACATGGACGGATAAGGCCCTTGTACAGAGTTAGCAGCTGGGGGGGTGGGAAAAACTGGCGGAGATGTCTCAGAACATCTAAGTTCATAGAAGCTGTTTTAGCTAGAGATGAGATGTGAAGTTTCCAGTTCAGATTATAAGTAAAGGACAGACCGAGGATGTTCAGTGTAGAAGAGGGTGACAGTTGAGTGTCATTGAAGAAGAGGGGATAGTTGTCTGGAAGGTTGTGTCGAGTTGATCGATGGAGGAATTGAGTTTTTGAGGCATTGAACAATACCAAGTTTGCTCTGCCCCAATCAGAAATTTAAGAAAGACCAGAAGTCAAGCGTTCTGTGGCTTCCCTGCGTGAAATGTTTACTTCCTGAAGGGTTGGACGTCTATGAAAAGGCGTAGAAAAGTGCAGGGTGGTATCATCAGCATAGGAGTGGATAGGACAAGAAGTTTGGTTTAGAAGATCATTAATGAATAATAAGGAGAGTGGGTGACAGGACAGAACCCTGAGGAACACCACTGTTAATAGATTTAGGAGAAGAACAGTGACCGTCTACCACAGCAGCAACAGAACGATCAGAAAGGAAACTTGAGATGAAGTTACAGAGAGAAGAATAGAAGCCGTAGGAGGGTAGTTTGAAAATAAAAGCTTTGTGCCAGACTCTATCAAAAGCTTTTGATATGTCCAAGGCAACAGCAAAAGTTTCACCATAATCTCTAAAAGAGGATGATCAAGACTCAGTAAGGAAAGCCAGAAGATCACCAGTAGAGCGGCCTTGACGGAGCCCATACTGGCAATCAGACAGAAGGTGGTGAAGTGATAGACGTTTAAGAATCTTCCTGTTGAGGATAGATTCAAAAACTTTAGATAGGCAGGAAATTAAAGCAATAGGACGGTAGTTTGAGGGATTAGAACGGTCACCCTTTTTAGGAACAGGCTGAATGTAGGCAAACTTCCAGCAAGAAGGAAAGGTAGATGTTGACAGACAGACCTGAAACAGTTTGACTAGGCAAGGTGCAAGCACGGAGGCACAGTTTCGGAGAACAATAGGAGGGACCTCATCAGGTCCATAAGCCTTCCGAGGGTTTAAGCCAGCGAGGGCATGGAAAACATCATTGCGAAGAATTTTAATAGGTGGCATGAAGTAGTCAGAGGGTGGAGGAGAGGGAGGAACAAGCCCAGAATCGTCCAAGGTAGAGTTTTTAGCAAAGGTTTGAGCAAAGAGTTCAGCTTTAGAAATGGATGTGATAGCAGTGGTGCCATCTGGTTGAAATAAAGGAGGGAAAGAAGAAGAAGCAAAGTTATTGGAGATATTTTTGGTTAGATGCCAGAAGTCATGAGGGGAGTTAGATCTTGAAAGGTTTTGACACTTTCTGTTAATGAAGGAGTTTTTGGCTAGTTGTAGAACAGACTTGGCATGGTTCCGGGCAGAAATATAAAGCGCATGAGATTCTGGTGATGGAAGGCTTAAGTACCTTTTGTGGGCCATCTCTCTATTATGTATAGCACGAGAACAAGCTGTGTTAAACCAAGGGTTAGAAGGTTTAGGACAAGAATCAGCAAAATACCTCCTCAGGTGCCCCCAACTAGCAGAGGCAAAACGCCAGAGGTGCCTTCGCTTAGGGGGATCCTGAGGAGGGATTGGAGCGATAGGACAAGATACAGATATGAGATTGTGATCGGAGGAGCCCAACAAAAAAAGAAAGGGTGACAGCATAAGCAGAAGGATTAGAGGTCAGGAAAAGTTCAAGAACATTGGGCATTGACGTCTCCGCCAGTTTTTCTCACCCCCCCAGCTGCTAACTCTGTACAAGGGCCTTATCCGTCCATGTATGGAGTATGCTTCACATGTCTGGGGGGGTTCCACTCATACTGCTCTTCTAGACAGGGTGGAATCAAAAGCTTTTCGTCTCATCAACTCCTCTCCTCTAACTGACTGTCTTCAGCCTCTCTCTCACCGCCGGAATGTTGCATATCTAGCTGTCTTCTACCGCTATTTTCATGCTAACTGCTCTTCTGATCTTGCTAACTGCATGCCTCCCCTTCTTCCGCGGCCTCGCTGCACAAGACTTTCTTCTTTCTCTCACCCCTATTCTGTCCACCTCTCTAACGCAAGAGTTAACCAGTATTCTCAGTCATTCATCCCTTTCTCTGGTAAACTCTGGAACTCCCTGCCTGCTTCTGTATTTCCACCTTCCTACAACTTGAATTCCTTCAAGAGGGAGGTTTCAAGATGCTTATCCACCAATTTTTGACCACTGCTTTGACCCTTTTATGGGACTGGCATTTCAGTGGGCATTTTTTTTATTAGATTTTTGTTGCCCTTGGCCAGCATCCTTCCTACATAAAAAAAAAAAAAAAAAAAAAATATCTCCAAGACAGTCAGGAATACGAGTAGGGTGTTGCACCAATTGCTCTAGGTCGTGGAGGATAGCAAAGTTGAAGGCTAGTTCACCAGGATGGTGAGTGAAGGGAGAGGAAAACCAAAGCTGGTGGTAAACATTGAAGTCCAAGAATGGAGATCTCTGCAAAAGGGAAGAGGGTCAGAATGTGCTCCACTTTGGAAGTTAAATAGTCAAAGAATTTCTTATAGTCAGAGGAGTTAGGTGAGAGGCATACAGCACAGATAAATTTAGTTTGAGAGTGACTCTGTAGTCGTAGCCAGATGATAGAAAACTTGGAAGATTCAAGAGTGTGGGCACGAGAGCAGGTTAAGTCACTGCACACATAAACACAACATCCAGCTTTGGATCGAAAATGAGATAGAGAAAGTAGGAGGGAACAGAAAAGGGTCTACTGTCAGTTGCCTCAGACACCTGAGTTCCAGTGAGGAAAAGAAGGTGAGGTTTAAAAGAGGAGAGGTGGTGTTCTACAGATTGAAAATTAGATCTTAGACCATGAATGTTGCAGAAGTTAAAGAAGAAAAAGTTGAGGGTTCTGTCAAGACACTTAGGGTCGTCGACAGAAAGGCAGTCTGACCTGGGGACATTTATGGTCCCCTCCTCCAAGGCTGGTGTAGGAGTTGCCATGATGATTTTAAAATTTTTGAATGAAGGGTGAGTGTGTTATTAGGTGCTTGTAGTTTTGTGTGGAGGAAGAGAGTTGTCTTTAGAGGGCAGGCTGTGACTGCCCCCTTGTGTTGTGAGGTTGTGAGACACAAAGGGAAACGTTCAGTGAGGTCACAGCTGGGTTTAATGATAAGTTCACAGCACCCCCTGAACATTGCTTTAGACCTCACTGGGAGTAATTATCATTTCAGCAGGTGTCTACTACCTCCTCCTATATATATATATATATATATATATATATATATATATATATATATATATATATATATATATATATATATATATATATATATATATATATTTACAGAACTATTTTAGTTTATTTAATAGTGGCAAGAAATGACACATTTTCAAAGATGTGTGTTGGGAATAGAAAATACCACGTATTAGATATTTACCAACACATGGACGCAGAATGACAGTCTGTTACAGTCATATAATTCGCACGATGAAACAACCGTAACAGAAAAAAATTAAATGACCATAACGTAATTCCAGTAAAGTAGATATCCAGAGAGAAAAGACAAATGATGCATAGTTACTCCCCAACTAAATATACATTGGATATGAAGTTATATTAAGCTGCTCCAAAAAATCACTGACCAATGGAAACAAAAATCAAATTTTCGTTATGGTCGCTACATTCAATATCGCTTTATATAAGTAATTATTTCTGAACTTACTAAATTGCTTAGAATACCAACTACATCCTAACCTAATACAATGATGACTATACTTCTAACATACATCGAGGTATCAACAACCATTCATTTAATGTAAAAATGTGAAAATAAAATTAGGGTTTTTTTGTAAAAATTTATTTTACTATTTTCTTCAACTTCAAAAGCCTCATACAAAAATTTGGCTTGATATTTTTTTTTAGTTTTCTCTTTGAATTTGGAAACTACAGGTTTTCAGCTTTAATTTGGTATATTACAAACCTAGTTTAGACCATTTTTCAATTTTGGCCCTCAGGATGACATTAGTGTGGAATGACCCATTATCTTATCATATTTATGTTCTTTCTTTGGTCATGATATTTTCAGCTCTTATCTCCATCTTATGGTAATAAATAGGTAATTGGTGATATTTTTAAGTGGTTTTCTTTCTGTGGTGCATTGTATTTCCTGGAACGTTGTTGTGCTTGCATTGAATGATATAAGAAGAGAGAGGGGAACCATTCCACATGTGGAGTAATCTGCAGTGGGAGAAGAATATGTATTGTGCATGTTGCACTGTAATGAAATAAAGAACATTCTGCATTTTGAAAATATTATTTATGATGTTTTCATTTTCTACAGAGTATATTCTGCTTAAGCAATAGTAACTATTGGGAAGAAGGTAGTCTGTTCATGAAAAAAAAAAAAAAATTATATATATATATATATATATATATATATATATATATATATATATATATATATATATATATATATATATATATATATATATATATATATATATATATATATATATATACAATGTAATAAGAATTACTCTTATATCAAGTGTTACTTCATCCCTTTTGATATGACCCAGCAATATCCAACCAGTTTTCTTTCCAAAACTGTTTCTTCTCAAAAGTCCTTCCTCTTAGACATATTCTTTCCTAAGTTATTCCTCCTTGTAGTACTGTACATACATGGACTGAAAGGGGTATCACCAGACAGTTGAAAACACTGACTATAATTTACATCATGTTCAAATTGTATTGGCCTTTTATATCACCATTTATGCACCACCACTCCACAATCACATCCTCACCAACACTATTAATGATTACTTCTCACTATACACATTAATGAAGCAATTGGACCAATGTAGTTTCTGGTAGAGTTTATGTGAGAGAATTTCATCAGTTCATAAACATTTATGAATAGTATGAACTAGTTTAAGGGGTGTGTGTGTGTGTGTGTGTGTGTGTGTGTGTGTGTGTGTGTGTGTGTGTGTGTGTGTGTGTGTGTGTGTGTGTGTGTGTGTGTGTGTGTCAATCAAGAGCACTGTAATATCATGGAGACTTATCAGTTGTCTGTTTATTGACAGATAGCTATTACAGGTATGTTGAATACTACTGGTAGGTTATCTTTCATCACCACCTCTGTTATTTGAATTTATAGTTGACAGCAATCCATGTAAAAATAAAACTGTGGAAATTGAAACCATGGTTAATGAGGGATGACTAGACTACTACTGTTGTTGTTATTATTATTATTATTACTATTATTATTATTATTGTTATTGTTATTATTATTACTATTGTAGTTATGTTTTTGAAGGTGTATATATATATTATTTACATATTTCAGTAAATAGTCATTCCAGATGTCATGTTTAAAGATATTTATAGTTTTGCAGTTTGAGTCTCAGGGGCACATCTTGAGTGTGTGTGTGTGTGTGTTTGTGTATGTGTGTGTATTTACCTAGTTGTAACATACAGGAAAAGAGCTATGCTCATGCTGTCCCATCTCCATATCTATTTTTATCTCTGTCTTAAATTTGTTTACTGTACTTGCATCAATGACTTCCCTGTCCAAATCATTCCAGACCTCCACAGCTCTATGTGGGAAGCTATTTTTCTAAACATCTCTTCTACAAGCATTCTTTTTAAGTTTTTTGTTGTGTTCCCTTAAGACTCTTGTATCCCATATCACCAAGTCCTCCCTATTCAACTTTTCCATTCCAGTCATCACTCTGTACAATGTGATCAAATCACCTCTCTCTCTCTTCTAAGTTTTAATGTTGACTCAATTTTGACAATCTTTCTTCGCATAGTATTTCTCTCAAACTTGGAAGTAACTTTGTTGCTGCTTTTTGTATCCCTTCCAACTTATAAATTTCTTGGCACTAGGTGACCATACCACAACTGCATACTCCAATTTTGGGTGCATCATAGTCACAATCAATTTTTTTTTTTTTTTATCATTTCTTAATCCAAATATATAAATCCTGATCTTATGTTTCTCAGTAAGTTATATGTTTTGCCTGTAATCTTGTTTATATGTTTCTTTGGTGACAGCTTATCAATAATTATTACTCCAAGGTCTTTTCTTCTGTTCTTTTGCCTATTCTCTCATTCCCCAATGAATAATCTCCCATCTGTCTCTTGCCACTCTTGCCAAATTCTTTCACAATGTATTTACCTAGTTGTGTTTTATGGGAAAAGATCTATGCTCATGCTGTCTCATCTCCATATCTTTTAATATCCAACTTAACCTTGAATCCATGTATATTTTTTGCATTTACTATCTCATCCAGACTGTTTTATACATCAGTACTTAATATCAGAAATTATACTGTGCTGTCACTGCACTGAGAAAAATTATCACTGAGTGTGGGCTGATTAACACAATATACAAATATTTTCCAAACTGAATTGAAAATGAACTGGTCCACATGAGTTTGTCAAGTTGGTTGCATCTTTATCATGGTAATGAGCAAATTTCATTGCGTGACCTCCATTACTGCTGTGCAATTTTTTCCTTTTTTTTATTCATGTTGATGAACATGTCTTGCAAATATTATAGTAAAAATATCATAATGTAATGCCTGCATATTTTTGTTACTGCATAACATATTTATTGTATGTGCATAATCTAACACTATTTTATTCATTCACTTTTTTGATGGTTCACTTAATATTATTGGTCTGATTCTGGTTAAGGAACATAGCATTGATTACAATTTAATTTCCATCTTGTTTTTAAAGTGGGACTGATCCATCCTTGGACATTTCAAGTGATGAGATGTATTCATATGCCTGTACTTAAATGGCTTTCAGGTGACCTTTATTTAATGAAAGATACTAAATTATTTTAATATTTACATATAATATTTTATTTCTTACTGTACTTTTTTTTATGTTCATTAGCATACTACCACAAATAGAAAAAAAAATACATTTCTTTGTACTGACTAATCATGTTGGATTTTTAAAAACTTTTTAGTGCATTTGCTGAAGCATTTCTTTACAGTTCCTTATTATATTATTGTTGTACTTTATTGTATAGTTTAATAGTTGTATTTAATACTTTTATCCAATTTCATCAATAAATTACTGTAAAGTTTATGTACATAGTGTGTAAATAAATTGTAGCATCTCCTTATATAGTTTATTTATAAGTTTTTGCAGAGATTCCTAGTTGTTTAACAAATAAATTGTAGCAGCTTATATATTCAGCATTAATGGGTTTAATAAAGTAAAGTAGATGAATACAAAAGAGAACAGTGTGCCTTCACCATTATAAATTTTTCATTTAAGAAATGACTGTATAACTATATGTTTATGTAAATATAATTTGTCCTCTTTCTCTTAAACATACACACACACACACACACACTATACATACACAATGGGGAATGAGCTTATCAAAAAGGAAACAAGAAAAAGATCTTGGGGTAATCATAGTTGATAGCCTGCCACCTGAAAAGCACATAAATAAAATCACAGCCAAAACTTATAACCTGTTAAGAAACATCAAGGCAGCTTTCAATTATATAGGTGGAGAAATGACTAAGAAACTGATTACAACCCTAATAAGGTCAACATTGGAGTATGTAGCCCTGGTATGGTCTCCAAACTTGAAAAAAGCACATAAGAAAATTAAAAAGAATTCAAAGAGCAGCCTCAAAACTTCCTTCCAATTTAAGGGAACTGTCATACGAAGAGAGACTGAAGGCATTAAAACTGACAACTCTGGAACAGAGGAGGGAAAGAGGAGACTTAATATCAGTGAATAGAGATACAAAAGGATTAGAAAAGTTGACAATGAAGACTTGATGATGTAACAACCATGTCAATCCACTCAAATGAACGAGGCACAATCTCCATGGCCATTAACACACACACACACACACACACACACACACACACACACACACACACACACACACACAAAAAAAAATATATATAAATAAATAAATAAATAAAAAAAAAAAAATATATATATATATATATATATATATATATATATATATATATATATATATATATATATATATATATATATATATATATATATATATATATATATATATATATATATATATATATCATTTGGGACATAGTTTTCTGCCTTCCTTGTACCGACCAGGGGGCAGGGAGGTGTTAATGGAGAAACAGTATTTTATTTTATTTATTTTTATTTACTTTTATTTTTTTTGTAGGAAGGACACTGGCCAAGGGCAATAAAAATCCAATAAAAAAATATGCCCACTGAAATGCCAGTCCCATAAAAGGATCAAAGCAGTGGTCAAAAATTGATGAATAAGTGACTTGAAACCTCCCTCTTGAAGGAATTCAAGTAATAGGAAGGTGGAAATACAGAAGTAGGCAGGGAGTTCCAGAGTTCACCAGAGAAAGGGATGAATGATTGAGAATACTGGTTAACTCTTGCATTAGAGAGGTGGACAGAATAGGGGTGAGAGTAAGAAGAAAGTCTTGTGCAGCGAGGCCGTGAGAGGAGGGGAGGCATGCAGTTAGCAAGATCAGAAGAGCAGTTAGCATGAAAATAGCGGTAGAAGACAGCTAGATATGCAACATTGCGGCAGTGAGAGAGAGGATGAAGAAAGTCAGTTAGAGGAGAGGAGTTGATGAGACGAAAAGCTTTTGATTCCACCCTGTCTAGAAGAGCAGTATGAGTGGAACCCCCCCATACATGTGAAGCATGTATGGTCCTTGTACAGAGCAGCTGGGGGGTGAGAAAAACTGGCGGAGACATCTCAGAACGCCTAACTTTATAGAAACTGTTTTAGCTAGAGATGAGATGTGAAGTTTCCAGTTCAGATTATAAGTAAAGGACAGACCGAGGATGTTCAGTGTAGAAGAGGAGGACAGTTGAGTGTCATTGAAGAGGGGATTGTTGTCTGGAAGGTTGTGTCGAGTTGATCGATGGAGGAACTGACTTTTTGAGGCACTGAATAATACCAAGTTTGCTCTGCCCCAATCAAAAATTTTAGAAAGAACAGAAGTCAAGCGTTCTGTGGCTTCCCTGCATGAAATGTTTACCTCCTGAAGGGTTGGACATCTATGAAAAGACGTGGAAAAGTGCAGGGTGGTATCATCAGCGTAGGGGTGGATAGGACAAGAAGTTTGGTTTAGAAGATCATTGATAAATAATAAGAAGAGAGTGGGTGACAGGACAGAACCCTGAGGAACACCACAGTTAATAGATTTAGGAGAAGAACAGTGACTGTCTACCACAGCAGCAATAGAATGGTCAGAAAGGAAACTTGAGGTGAAGTTACAGAGAGAAGGATAGAAACCGTAGGAGGGTAGTTTGGAAATCAAAGCTTTATGCCAGACTCTATCAAAAGCTTTTGATATGTCCAAGACAACAGCAAAAGTTTCACCAAAATCTCTAAAAGAGGATGACCAAGACTCAGTAAGGAAAGCCAGAAGATCACCAGTAGAGCAGCCTTGACAGAACCCATACTGGCGATCAGATAGAAGGTTGTGAAGTGATAGATGCTTAAGAATCTTCCTGTTGAGGATAGATTCAAAAACTTTAGATAGGCAGGAAATTAAAGCAATAGGACGGTAGTTTGAGGGATTAGAACGGTCACCCTTTTTAGGAACAGGTTGAATGTAGGCAAACTTCCAGCATGAAGGAAAGGTAGATGTTGACAGACAGAGCTGAAACAGTTTGACTAGGCAAGGTGCAAGCACGGAGGCACAGTTTCGGAGAACAATAGGAGGGACTCCATCAGGTCCATAAGCCTTCCAAGGGTTTAGGCCAGCGAGGGCATG
Source organism: Scylla paramamosain (assembly GCF_035594125.1). Lineage (NCBI taxonomy): Eukaryota > Metazoa > Arthropoda > Malacostraca > Decapoda > Portunidae > Scylla > Scylla paramamosain. Next base: position 23,580,587 of record NC_087153.1, on the reverse strand, counting down.
GAAAACATCATTGCGAAGAATTTTAATAGGTGGCATGAAGTAGTCAGAGGGTGGAGGAGAGGGAGGAACAAGGCCAGAATCGTCCAAGGTAAAGTTTTTAGCACAGGTTTGAGCGAGGAGTTCAGCTTTAGAAATAGATGTGATAGCAGTGGTGCCATCTGGCTGAAATAAAGGAGGGAAAGTAGAAGAAGCAAAGTTATTGAAGATATTTTTGGCTAGATGCCAGAAGTCACGAGGGGAGTTAGATCTTGAAAGGTTTTGACATTTTCTGTTAATGAAGGAGTTTTTGGCTAGTTGGAGAACAGACTTGGCATGGTTCTGGGCAGAAATATAAAGTGCATGAGATTCTGGTGATGGAAGGCTTAAGTACGTACCTTTTGTGGGCCACCTCTCTTATCATGTATAGCACGAGAACAAGCTGTGTTAAACCAAGGTTTAGAAGGTTTAGGACAAGAAAAAGAGTGAGGAATGTATGCCTCCATGCCAGACACTACCACCTCTGTTATGTGCTCAGCACACAAAGACGGGTCTGACACGGAAGCAGTAGTCATTCCAAGGAAAATCAGCAAAATACCTCCTCAGGTCCCTCCAACTAGCAGAGGCAAAATGCCAGAGGCACCTTCACTTAGGGGGATCCTGAGGAGGGATTGGAGCGATAGGACAAGATAAAGATATGAGATTGTGATCGGAGGAGCCCAACGGAGAAGAAAGGGTGACAGCATAAGCAGAAGGATTAGAGGTCAGGAAAAGGTCAAGAATGTTGGGCATATCTCGAAGATGGTCAGGAATACGAGTAGGGTGTTGCACCAATTGCTCTAGGTCATGGAGGATAGCAAAGTTGTAGGCTAGTTCACCAGGATGGTCAGTGAAGGGAGAGGAAAGCCAAAGCTGATGGTGAACATTGAAGTCACCAAGAATGAAGATTTCTGCAAAAGGAAAGAGGGTCAGAATGTGCTCCACTTTGGAAGTTAAGTAGTCAAAGAATTTCTTATAGTCAGAGGAGTTAGGTGAGAGGTATACAGCACAGATAAATTTAGTATGAGAGTGACTGTGTAGTTGTAGCCAGATGGTGGAAAACTCAGAAGATTCAAGAGCGTGGGCACGAGAGCAGGTTAAGTCATTGCGCACATGAATGCAGTATCCAGCTTTGGATCGAAAATGAGGATAGAGAAAGTAGGAGGGAAAAGAAAAGGGGCTACTGTCAGTTGCCTCAGACACCTGAGTTTCAGTGAGGAAAAGAAGATGAGGTTTAGAAGGTGGTTTTCTACAGATTGAAAATTAGATCCTAAACTGCGAATGTTGCAGAAGTTAATGAGGAAAAAGTTGAGGGGGGTGTCAAGACACTTAAGGTCGTCGACAGAAAGGCAGTCCGACCTGGGGACATTTATGATCCCCTCCCCAGATGGGGACTCCCAAGGCTGGTGTAGGAGTTGCCATGATGATTTTAAAATTTTTGAGTGAAGAGTGAGTGTGTTATTAGGTGCTTGTAGTTTTGTGTGGAGGAAGAGAGTTGTCTTTAGAGGGCAGGCTGTGACTGCCCCCTTGTGTTGAGACACAAAGGGAAACATTCAGTGAGGTCAGAGCTGGGTTTAATGATAAGTTCACAGCACCTCCTGAACAGTGCTTTAGACCTCACTGAGAGTAATTATTGTTTCAGCAGGTGTCTACTGCTTCCTCCTAATACTGTAGTGATTTATCAAAAAATATATATAAAAAAGAAAAAAAAAACTAATCAAACCAAAATAAAATAATAGACATTTTTTTTTCTTTGAACTTATTACAGCAGGTATCTAGAATGAATCATTTTCACAATCCATCGGTTGATTAAATCCCTTAACAAACCAATCTGAAAAACGGAGTCTGGAATATGCACCTGTAAGTTATTTGCATCCACTAATCACTAGCGATCCGTTCTCTGGATAATTGTATCCCACCAGTTAATTTACACTGAGTTGGATACCACTTTACAAGGCACTTCACTCGCAGTTATTCCTCTAACTCATCCTACTATTAACTACAAAGCAAGAAATTAACAATGCTTTCCCCAGACATTCGTCAGCACGAGGCCACATGGAGTCCTGCAGCCCAGAGAGAGAAGACACGAATCATTACATAATGCTAATAATGATAATGTTGAGCAATACAATCACTACACCTTCATTAGAGATATCAACTAATGAAGGTGAACACAGCTACCCTTAAAATTCACCAATAATTAAATCAGAGTTTCAGAGTTCACCCGAGCACTCACCTGTGGCTCCGAGAGGGAAGACGCGAGTGCCTTTGTGGTTACTGCAAGGCTCTACCCGGGACACAAGTTGCCACAACAAATATACTAGTGGTGGGCAGGACTCGGTAACATGAGAACTCGCGGTTCCGAGTCCAGAGGCTTGCGGATCCACGGGAACCGGTTCCAGAACCGGTTCCCACTCTTCTCTGGGACTCGGGTAGAAAGCGTGTAGCAAGTCCCAGACACTGGACCCGCCAGCGTGTCGTTCGGTTCCCAGCGCGAGGCGAGTCTGGGAACCGAGTTCCGCTCTCTCCTGGGACTCGGGTAGACAGCGCGTGGTGACTATAATAGACGCTAGATTCGCCAGGCACGAGTCCCAGCGAGTCTGGGAGCCGTGTAGAGTTTTACGGATTACCAAGTCATGAAGATACTGAATGATTACTTTGCTTACTCTTTAGTTTCTCACACAGAGGATTCTTTCATAGCACACGCTTGTTTATTTTTATTTATTGCTGAACATAACTATATTTACATATGTCAGTGACGTACATAAACAGATTTTTAATGCATTTAATATATTCATTTACAATCAAAATGAAGTATAAGATTATGATAATAACAGTTAAAAGATGTTATAAGGGATAAGTTTATTTCTTGAATACAGTAATTAAGTACATAATATTGAATCCCAAGTAGATAAAACAAACGTTCATATTCAATGTATTTTTGAAATAATAAATTCCATATCATCATTATATCATCACTGAATAAGTGCATTTCATATAAAGCAACAAAATGAAGAATTTAATATATATATATATATATATATATATATATATATATATATATATATATATATATATATATATATATATATATATATATATATATATATATATATATATATATATATATATATATATATATATATATATATATATATATATATATATATATATATTATGAACATTTCATACAACAGTATTTCCTGGAGATTAAACAAATATATTCATATTGAATGTTCATATGGGGAAAATCAATCAAGATATATTGATATATTTAATATTGATATACGAGATTGCTTCCTTATCACATACTGAATATCAGAGAAAAGAAAATCCTTATACCTTAAATAAAGTAGCCAGTGAATGAATTAATATTTCCGTATCACATTCAATATCACAGAAGAGAATATCCTTATGCTTTATAAAGTAATAATTAATAAGTAAATAAATAAATGTTTCCTCATCACAGACTGAATATCACTGGCAGTAAGTTTCCTTTGAATACAAAGTATACATGCATTTGTCCTTATTTTATGGTATAACATTTCACAAGTTTTTATTAAGGAAGAGAATCATGTTTATATTTTCTTCCTTAAGGCTGCTTCACCTATGGGAGATTAGATTAATTCACCTGCTTTAGAAAAAAGTCGTTCCGATGGAACGGAAGATGCAAGTGTACACAGATATCTCCTTGCCAGCTCTTTTAACTTGGGGAAGAGGGTTGCGTGTTCTTTCCACCATCCTAGAGGATATCTCTTCAAGATATATTTTCATTTCAATGTGTCGATGGCTGTTTTTTTTTTTTTTTTTTCAATTTTAGCATCGAACCTACTCTAAAGGGATTTCTTTTCTGATGAGTCATGGTTGTTGGAGCCTCCAACAACCATGACTCATTAGCACATCACACGCCGCAGCGAAGCCGCCTCCAACTTGGAGGTGGCTTCGCTGCGGCGTGTGATGTGCTTGCAGCACTTGGATTCTCATTTGAACGCATGAGGTTGACTAAGCGTTCCTCCATCAGTTTGACGTTGGAGCTTTCTGAGAATGGCACCTTTTTTAATCGTGGATCTAAAAGGGTAGCTGCCGCAAAAAAGAAAGCTCCTACCGCACCGAATCTTCGCTCCATCTGCCTTTGGAGTTGCCTGCCAAGATAACATTGACTGTAAGTCACCTGGGGTTCCATGGCATTGGCTGAATTCATGAATTCTTGGATTCCCCTCACCATCGGTATTACTTTAGAGAGGAAGGTCATCTTTTCTGATGACGTTTCTTTTGTTGCCTCCTCAAATGGCTCCAGAAGGTTGATTGTGCTATGGAGAAGTGCAAGCTCCTTGTCCTCGAGGCACATGTTGTTCTTCCCCTGCAGGCACAGAGTAGTGGTGACAAGTTCGTGTTTCTCATTATATATTTTTCATCATATAGTATGTAGAATTACATCTGGTTTCTACATCTTGAATCAGCTTATTAGCAGGTTGATTGTGTTGCTCCTGCAGTTAGATAAGCTTATCAGAGGCCCTCACATTGTGGTGGAAGAAATTTACAATGACCTTGATTTTTCTCTGAGTTTTTGGACATCCTCAGTGTTTTAATTGAGTCTTGGACAAGATTTAGAGTATGAGCAAAACATGGGATTTGTTTCAGGCTCATCATTTTTATTGCTGCAGTCATATTAGCAGCATTATCAGTCACAATGGAACCCATTTTATCTAATATGTTGCATTTGTTGCAAATGAGTCTTAGCTTCTCTGCAATATTTTCTGATGTGTGGGACTGAACCATACATACAATATCTAACACAGCAGACTTTAGAGTCTACTGTGAAGAAATGTAGTGAGCTGTCACTGTCAGGAATCCTTTTGTCTGACAGGATGTCCATATGTCAGTAGTCAGTGAGATGTATTTCACCATCTCTAGTTCTTTTTGAACTCTTTTTACCTCTCGGTTGTAAGTAGAGGGCAAAACAGTTTTACCCTTTTCTGTGCGGCTGGACAATTCGTACTTAGGGTAAAGTCCATGAACTAGATTCCTGAACCCTTTGTCTTCCACAACAGATAGTGGTTGCAGGTCTTCCACTATCATTCTGACGTCATTTTTATAGGGCTGAGCCCTTGTGATTGTCTCCATTAGAGTGGGCTGAGCTGAAGTAAACGACCTGGCAGTCTTTTCAGACACGTCACATTCACTGTCCTCCTTTAACTCAGCATATTCTGTAGGATGTCTCGTGCGGAGATATTTCAACATGCTGGAAGTACCATCACAAAACTTAAGTGCATCTTTGCACACCAAGCTTGTGACAGCATCAGAAGATGTCTGCTCCTTATAGTTCCACACAGGAGCAATTCTATTTCTCTTGGGTGCCATGGCTGACAAACACAAAGCTAATTTTGTCACGTTGTTTGCTTGAAAAAAGTTACGTTACCGCACAAGTTTGGTGAGTACAAAGTTGTATACCTTTAACTCTGTGCACCTAAAAAAAAAAAAAATAGAGTATGAAATTTAGATATATGATAGTTTGAGAAAGGAAGAGTTGCAGTACAAGTGAATAATGAGTAAATTCATATGCATCGGGAAAATGAGAGTAAATTTGTGTGGAGGCAACTGCCACGGATCCCCCCTCTGGAGCGGTTTAGCCTCTTATGAGCTGCGTGCGAGATGGGCATCCATTATATATACCTAGTTGTGATGTCACCAGACATCTAATGAATACGCAAAAAAAAAAAAAAAAAAAATCTTATGGCAACACTAAAGTGGTGGTGCTATTGGCCAGCTTGAGCGAAACTTCTCTTTGACTTTCATGCAATTTCTTTAATATTCGTGCAAGGATGCGATTCATGCAATTTCAGTACGTTCTACTTCATTTTAGCAGTACTGTATGAAACGTATTTTGTTTCATAATTACTTCTAAAACATATTATCTAATGTTTGATATACTGAGGCGCCATACAAATTAATAATTGCTTGGACTCGTTAAGAGTCCAGATTTGGTTCCCACCCAGCCCTAAAATATACCTCTATTTTTTGTTTCCACTCTCCCACAATGACCACCTGATTTTACTGCTTCATCTCACTCGATTTCCTGTATTATTTAACAAGATAAACCTTACGACAAAAGATACATGCGCAATTTCTCAAATAAACCACCAAAATAAATTATCGTTCCCAACCATGCAATATTGGAACTTAACATTTCACATGTGTTAATTAAAACAGCAAAGAATTACAACTGAGTCGTGAGTTAAAAAAAAAAAAAATAGCAATGTTGGCTAGACAGGGTCTCACAAGAGAATACAGGACGTTTCGACGGAACTACAATTCGACGGTCTGTCTTGGACGATTCGACGGTGTGGATATTTTCCAGTCTTGGGCGATTCGACGGTTCTGCTAAAAATCAACATTAGGATATTCACGTTATTTATTCATTTATCATTATTCAGATAACAGGATAAAATACATTATTGTACAGTAAAAGATATACACTTAAAAGCTACATTTCCATATTTTCATCCGCTGACCTAGTATAATGAGGATGGTGATACTGGGAGACACGGCGAAGTAAATCTTGAGGCCGTAGTTCACCATCTTTGTACTCTTGCCACATGTCAAAATTATTATTTTTTTTTTCTGGTAGTCCTTGTATGTCTGTCTTTGGTACCATTGCAGCTTGCCCTCTGACGCTAAAAGGCACTGGCTATTTACAAGCTTTGCTTCTTCATGCAAAACCTCTATCAGCTCATACACGTTCACATTCCGATATTTGCTACACATAATGTTCAAATAATTATGCCATCCTTCAATATCATTGTTGGTCCTAATTGCTAAGCCAAAGACTGACCTGGGGACTGGGTGTCCACAAACGTCCTTCTATCCAAGTGTCTTCGATGTACTCCAACAAGCTATGGAAACCTATGTGGGCTATTGTATGACTTTCTGCCACTATATTCCTGAACTCATTGAAGGTAGATCGTATCTGCTCTGCTGGTAAGAATGGAAGACACAGAAGTTGACGTAGGAACCTACTTGTGTTCTTCTTTCTACGGTATGATGGAGCTAATCCTAATTCATTAATCTTTTTCCACACTGCCTGGGTCCAATGAAAGCAACATCCAGCAAGGGTGACATCGGGTTTTACTCTCTGGAAGGCTCCCCACACAGCAGACTCAAAATCCATAACAACTCTCTTGACTAAATTACTGGGAATTCTTTCCATGATATAATCCAAAATCTTTGCGAAATCCTCTTTATTTCTGCGTGACATCAGGACATAAACAAGAGGCACCTGCTTCATGTTGTCACCTTGCCGAATAAAACTGTGGATGCTCCACAACTGCTGAAATTGTTGCTGGTCTGCCTTAAAAGTTGCATCCACATACCACGTCTTTGCCTTGGAAAGAAGGGAAAGAAGCAGGGAAGTGAACATGATCACATGGCGGGCAGATCCTACTGTCATATTATGCTGTACAAAATTGTCAGGCAGTTCTTCTGTTACCCAAGTGAAGTTCAGAACTTGCGTAACAAGGAGATCAGAACAGCCTTCGGCTGTTCTGATCTCCTTGCCTGGCGTAGACGATTGGTGGTGCGAACAATAGATGACATCTTCGGCATGCTGGACAAAGGTGCATCAGCTGGCAGGTGTCTGTGTACTGCTTCTTTCGCAAGGGTCGATCCTGAAGCAAATGGGCGCTCTTTTCCTTGTTGTCGCACATAGGCCTTGATGTTGGCAGCAGGCAGGGCACAGTCTGTCGGAGAACATCTATGAGGATGAGCCCCTATCTTGAACGTTTCACCATGCTGGGTGATAGAAGCAAGGCAGTTCACAAACTTGTTGTGGACAGTACATCTCCAACGTTGGTCACCTTTCTTGTTAACCTTGCCATCCTTGTTATACGAGTAACCACGACTGACAAGGATGTCTCCTCCGCGCTTTGATCCTCCAACTACGATGGTAAACTCCTCTTCATCAGATTCTGGTAGTATCTCATCTGGAATAGAAGTAGTGGGTTCCAGGTTTGACTCCATGTAAAGATGGGTGAATGAATGAAATTACAGGGTGGTCTTCGATATTATTTACATCAGGAGAAGTAGGCTGAAGTTCCATCGATGTTGGTGACACTGTTGGAGGTGGGAAGGAAGGAAAGAAGTTGGCATCTGGTGAAAAGTCTGCATTCAGATATGATGGTATGGAGGATAAGTGTGTTATTGGTAGGGAACCTGAGAGTGACTCTGAGTCAGAAGCAGAGGAGGAGTCATACATTGATGAGACAAGTCGAGGAAGTGATGCAGTAGGTGTGCTGGTAGATGGAAGTGTAACTGGTGATGGTGTTTCTGGTTGTGTTAGTGGAGTGGTAGCTGGTGTTTCTGGTTGCGTTAGTGAAGTGGTAGCTGGTTGTGTCAGTGACATGGTAGTTGGTGTTGCAGGTTGTATTAGTGAAGTGGTAGTGGATACAGCGGAGACATCACCACATCCTGTGCAAGTCCACTGGATGTCTATCTTTGAGAGAACAGCTTGTCTGTATTCTTCCTGGGAAATGCCAGTGTGGCAGGTGCGGTGCTGCCACTGTTCACACCCATCACACTGGAGGACTTGCTGCTTAGGTCGAACTTTCCTTTGGCAGGTGATGCATGGGTAAGGAACAACCCTACAAGCAATACAAAAACACAACTGCTAAAAAATGCAAAGTGTGTACAACAAACAAAAGTGTACAACCCTACAAGCATAATAGAAAAAAAAAAATACTACAACACACAACTGGTAAAAAAAAAAAAAAATGCACTCAACTGGTAAAAATGTAAAGTGTATACAACAGACAAAATTACAAGGTAAAGAAAGATATACATAGTTATAGGCCTACCTGTCCATGTGCAGCTTCCTTGTGATCATTCTTAATTAGGTTGATATTAATATATCAAACGAGTAGTAGTCTCCTCTGTAGCGTCCAGTAAGCGAGAGTGAGACAGACAGGGGAATGGAAGCCACTACAATGAATAGGAAACCTGAATCATGAACCTGAACCGTATGAATTTGAATAGTTTCATTCAGGTATTCATTTTTACGCCTGAGTGAGACAGACAGGGGAATGGAAGTAACTGATTATTCATGCTATTCTGGATATAAATATGTAATTATGAGTCCTGAATCTGAATTACGAATAATTTTATTATAATATTATGTTAGTTGGTAATATATAATGCATATTTATCAACTTATATATAAAGGGCGATTCGATGGAAAATTCCGAGGCGTTTCGACGGGGACGTGACTTTGGGCGGATCGACGACGACGCCGAATTGCGACGCCGCCGAACCGTCCTGTTACCCTCACAAGAGACCCTGTACACCCGTAATTGAGCCCTGCACCGAGTCCACATAGGAGATGGTTCAGGGAAGCTAGTCCAGGTGTGGCAGCTTTGTGAAGGAGCTGGGAATTGTGGTCATAATATATATATATATATATATATATATATATATATATATATATATATATATATATATATATATATATATATATATATATATATATATATATATATATATATATATATATATATATATATATATATACGACTACAGAGTCATTCTCATACTAAATTTATCTGTGCTGTATACCTCTCTCCTAACTCCTCTGACTATAAGAAATTCTTTGACTACTTAACTTCCAAAGTGGAGTACATTCTGACCCTCTTCCCTTTTGCAGAGATCTCCATTCTTGGAGACTTCAATGTTCACCACCAGCTTTGGCTTTCCTCTCCCTTCACTGACCATCCTGGTGAACTAGCCTACAACTTTGCTATCCTTCATGACCTAGAGCAATTGGTGCAACACCCTACTCGTATTCCTGACCGTCTTGGAGATACGCCCAACATTCTTGACCTTTTCCTGACCTCTAATCCTTCTGCTTATGCTGTCACTCTTTCTTCTCCGTTGGGCTCCTCCGATCACAATCTCATATCTTTATCTTGTCCTATCACTCCAATCCCTCCTCAGGATCCCCCTAAGCGAAGGTGCCTCTGGCGTTTTGCCTCTGCTAGTTGGGGGAACCTGAGGAGGTATTTTGCTGATTTTCCTTGGAATGACTACTGCTTCCGTGTCAGAGACCCGTCTTTGTGTGCTGAGCGCATAACAGAGGTGATAGTGTCTGGCATGGAGGCGTACATTCCTCACTCTTTTTCTCGTCCTAAACCTTCTAAACCTTGGTTTAACACAGCTTGTTCTCGTGCTATACATGATAGAGAGGTGGCCCACAAAAGGTACTTAAGCCTTCCATCACCAGAATCTCATGCACTTTATATTTCTGCCCGGAACCATGCCAAGTCTGTTCTCCAACTAGCCAAAAACTCCTTCATTAACAGAAAATGTCAAAACCTTTCAAGATCTAACTCCCCTCGTGATTTCTGGCATCTAGCCAAAAATATCTCCAATAACTTTGCTTCTTCTTCTTTCCCTCCTCTACTTCAACCAGATGGCACCACTGCTATCACATCTATTTCTAAAGCTGAACTCTTTGCTTAAACCTTTGCTAAAAACTCTACCTTGGACGATTCTGGGCTTGTTCCTCCCTCTCCTCCACCCTCTGACTACTTCATGCCACGTATTAAAATTCTTCGTAATGATGTTTTCCATGCCCTCGCTGGTCTAAACCCTCGGAAGGCTTATGGACCTGATGGGGTCCCTCCTATTGTTCTCCAAAACTGTGCCTCCGTGCTTGCACCTTGCCTAGTCAAACTCTTTCAGCTCTGTCTGTCAACATCTACCTTTCCTTCTTGCTGGAAGTTTGCCTACATTCAACCTGTTCCTAAAAATGGTGACCGCTCTAATCCCTCAAACTACCGTCCTATTGCTTTAATTTCCTGCTTATCTAAAGTTTTTGAATCTATTCTCAACAGGAAGATTCTTAAACATCTATCACTTCACAACCTTCTATCTGATCGCCAGTATGGGTTCCGTCAAGGCCGCTCTACTGGTGATCTTCTGGCTTTCCTTACTGAGTCTTGGTCATCCTCTTTTAGAGACTTTGGAGAAACTTTTGCTGTTGCCTTGGACATATCAAAAGCCTTTGATAGAGTCTGGCACAAAGCTTTGATTTCAAAACTACCCTCCTACGGTTTCTATCCTTCTCTCTGTAACTTCATCTCAAGTTTCCTTTCTGACCGTTCTATTGCTGCTGTGGTAGACGGTCACTGTTCTTCTCCTAAATCTATTAACAGTGGTGTTCCTCAGGGTTCTGTCTTGTCACCCACTCTCTTCTTATTATTCATTAATGATCTTCTAAACCAAACTTCTTGTCCTATCCACTCCTATGCTGATGATAACATCCTTCACTTTTCCACGTCTTTTCATAGACGTCCAACCCTTCAGGAGGTAAACATATCACGCAGGGAAGCCACAGAACGCCTGACTTCTGATCTTTCTAAAATTTCTGATTGGGGCAGAGCAAACTTGGTATTGTTTAATGCCTCAAAAACTCAATTCCTACATCTATCAACTCGACACAATCTTCCAGACAACTATCCCCTCTTCTTCAATGACACTCAACTGTCCCCCTCTTCTACACTGAACATCCTCAGTCTGTCCTTTACTTATAATCTGAACTGGAAACTTCACATCTCATCTCTAGCTAAAACAGCTTCTATGAAGTTAGGTGTTCTGAGACGTCTCCGCCAGTTTTTCTCACCCCCCCCAGCTGCTAACTCTGTACAAGGGCCTTATCCGTCCATGTATGGAGTATGCTTCACATGTCTGGGGGGGTTCCACTCATACTGCTCTTCTAGACAGGGTGGAATCAAAAGCTTTTCGTCTCATCAACTCCTCTCCTCTAACTGACTGTCTTCAGCCCCTCTCTCACCGCCGCAATGTTGCATATCTAGCTGTCTTCTACCGCTATTTTCATGCCAACTGCTCTTATGATCTTGCTAACTGCATGCCTCCCCTCCTTCCGCGGCCTCGCTGCACAAGACTTTCTTCTTTCTCTCACCCCTATTCTGTCCACCTCTCTAACGCAAGAGTTAACCAGTATTCTCAATCATTCATCCCTTTCTCTGGTAAACTCTGGAACTCCCTGCCTGCTTCTGTATTTCCACCTTCCTATGACTTGAATTCCTTCAAGAGGGAGGTTTCAAGACACTTATCCACCAATTTTTGACCACTGTTTTGACCCTTTTATGGGACTGGCATTTCAGTGGGCATTTGTTTTATTAGATTTTTGTTGCCCTTGGCCAGTATCCTTCCTACATAAAAAAAAAAAAAAAAAAAAGAATATATATATATATATATATATATATATATATATATATATATATATATATATATATATATATATATATATATATATATATATATATATATATATATATATATATATATATATATATATATATATATATATATATATATATATATATATATATATATATATATATATATATATATATATATATATATATATATATATATATATATATATATATATATATATATATATATATATATATATATATATATATATATATATATATATATATATATATATATATATATATATATGACACAGTATCAAACATCAACCATCATAACCTTACCAAACCAAATCAAGTCTAATCCAACCCACAAACATTTTAGCCACCCTATTAAAGGCTAGTCTAACCCAGACATTTATCTCTTATATTTAAGCTTTATTCAACCCTCACACATTTTACCTACCTTATTCAAGCCTAATCCAATCCCTATCATATTTAAGTCATACAGGCATTTTACCTACCCAATAATCAAAATCCACATTTACCTCCCATATACAAGCCTAAGCCAACCCACAGACATCAATGTGGTTAGCAGTGGAAATATCTCACCCGTTTTCAAGAGTTCTCTCTAGTTTTTGGCTGCCTTTACTCTGACCCATGACTGCAGATCAGCGTGTTTTTTTTTTTTTCTTATTTCTTCTACCTCCCTGGAAACCTCCACGTGCACACATTGCTGCAATAATACAAGTCCATGCTTCTTTCTTCATGGCACTGCTAAGCAACTCACTCAGCTTCCCGGTTATAATGCTCTTCTTTTTCACCCCATCCACTAATGCAAACATTTCAGCAGTAGAAAAGTCGGGTTTCCTAGTGCATTTGGCTTTTGGTTGCTCCATGTTTTGAAGTTGTGTGTTTGAGTTGTCCAGACCCAAGGCCTAGGCAGTTGTTTATATTTCCCGCCAAACCGATTTGTCTCGCGCACACTGGTTGAAGTGAAGCAGTGAGCTAAGAACATCTTAGTTACACAGGTCTAACAAGGCATTTAAGAATGCTTCGTAAGTGGTCTTCTTAGCTCAGTGTAGCTAAGATGTTCTTAGGGCCCTAAGAAGGCATTGCTATGAATGTCTTCGAGAATGCGGCCCCTGGCCAGGGTTGCCATTTGGTATTTTTTCAATACCAAATTAGGGTAAATTTTGTATTGAAAAATCCATTTGGTATTAAAGCACCGTGACTGGTATTGGACTTAGATTTGGTATTGAAACGAAAGAAATTTGGTATTGAAAAAAAAAAAAAAAAAATATATATATATATATATATATATATATATATATATATATATATATATATATATATATATATATATATATATATATATATATATATATATATATATATATATATATATATATATATATATATATATATATATATATATATATAAAATAGGGACACACACACACACACACACACACACACAGTTCAACCACCCCAGTAAACAGCTAGTAATTAAAAGTTTAATCAATGTCTTTCATAATCTAAGTCGGAGTTCAGGGTGAATTTTTACCTGTGCATCATCATTTTGTTTTCATCGTCACCCTGCAGACCCGAGACGCCAGGATTAGCATTATAAGGCTACAAATAAATAGTCATTAGTTACGGCCGCGCCGACGTCCGGTTCTCACGCTTCTGTTTCGAGACGTGTAGCCTACGCGTCTCATACAAGTCCAGCAGCGACCCTCCGGGCTTCGGCGGCCGGGGCCGGAGTCCGGAGTCCGGCCGGCGGAGTACGGCCAGCGGCCACTGCCAGTTGGCTCTTGGCTGTGAACTGGGGAGCTGTCAGCATGTCGAAGTGGAAAGGTTCCTATGAATCTGGTCGCACTTACCACGCCGAGTGGGAAAAAGAATTTTTCTATGGGTAACAAAAGCAAAAGATGGCACTCAGCAGGCATATTGCAAATTGAGCCACAAAGGTTTGCAGCCAAGAAAAGGAACACTTAAAAATCACGCAGAGTCCAAGGAACCTACACAGCGTGCCTCCTCAATTAGCTTTGCCAGTACGTCCATGTTTCAGAGCTTTAAGAAAACATCATCAGATCCCGATAAACTGAGAAGAGCTGAACTGCAGCTTGCAGTGGGAATTACTTGTCACTGCCCAATTATTGCTGTAGACCACTTAAGTGAGATTGTAAAGCGCAACGGGGTTGGAAGCACTCTTGAGAACTTAAAAACTACATCGTACAAAATGTTCCAAACTAATTACCCAAGTAATTTCTCCTGCTCTTGAGGAGGACTTGTTATCAAAGATTGAAACAGCTAAATATTTCTGCCTGCTTGTTGATGAGTCTACAGACGTTGCAAGTGACAAAAGTTTATGCATTTGCATAAGATTCTATGATGAGGAAAATGCTGAAATAGGAACATATTTTTTGGGACTTGCAAAAGTTATTGAAACAACAGGTGAAGCATTGTTCGAGGCTGTGAAAAAAAAAACTTCTAGAGAAGAAGATTGATATCAAGAAATGCATTGGTTTTTCGAGTGACGGAGCAAGCAACATGACTGGCAATAAGATCTCTTTATGGTCAAGATTAAAAACTGAGTCAACTAGTTGTGTAAAATGCCATGTACATGCCACAGTTTGGCATTATGTGTGCAAAAAGGCTTCGAAAAACTACCCTCAAACTTAGGATTCATGTTGAAATAGGTACCGAAGTGTTTCAAGAAAAGTGCTCTGAGAAGGGAAACCTATAGAATGCTCTTTGAAACTATGAATATAAATGAAGAGCGGTCAGTCCATTTATTAAAATGTCAGAAACTCGATGGCTTGTGCGTGGCAAAGTAATTTACAACATATTAGTAAACTGGGAAGAGCTTAAAGGATATTTCAACATTGCCAAGATCGAAAGTACCCAAGATGTTCGCTACAAAGCAAGGCTGTTGTGGGACATGTTTAACGATGACCAGAACTACCTGTATTTTGTGTTTGCATCTCCCATAGTGACTGAGTTCGAAAGACTTAATGCACTGTTTCAATCAACAAACGTCAAGCCCTCCACATTGTTTCATGAGTTGGATATTCACTTCACTTCTTTGACTCGTCGAGTGTACGATGAGAACGACATGCCTCTACCTTTGGAAAAGATTGGTTTTGGAGCAAAGTTCTTATCAGAGTGCCAGCTTCTGCTAGGTAAAGATCAAATGAAAGTAAAGAACTTGCAAAATCGCTGTCAAGAAATGCTGTTTGAACTTATTGAACAGGTGACTTTGCTGTTACCACAAAGTCGGGACATCTATGATGGACTCAAAAATTTGTCCCCCAGCATAGTGCTTACACACCTGAATAGGCCGTCTTACAAGGACCTACCGTTTCTCCACCTACAAGGCGAAACGGCGGAGAATGTGAAAATCAGTACAAAAGAATTCTGTACCACCCATGGTTAGAGGAAGACTTTTTTGGTGGCAAGATACCTGATGATGCAGTTGTATTCTGGTCGAAAATAAAGAATTACTCAAGCAATGATTCTAAACCATATGAGGAACTGGCATCATATGCATTATCATGCCTAACAACCCCAGTGAGCAGTGCGTTTGTTGAAAGAGTTTTCTCACATGCAAATGCAATAAAAACTAAAGTACGAAACAATGAAATTGCCCATGCTTGAATCAATACTCAGAATACGGACCACGCTGTTAATGACTGGGAAGTGCTGCAAAGATCTGAATATAAGTGACAGAATGCTTGAGAAATTTGAGTTACATCAACCAACATGTATATAGCTGCCGAGGAAACAGACGGTGGCTTGGATACTCTTCTTGACTAACCAAACAAGTATATACTTTATTTCAACTAAAAAAATTACGAAAACATGTTTTATCATTAGTTTGGTATTGAAAAAGTGAATCTGAAGATAAAAATTGAAGTATTTGGTATTAAGTCCCTGAGTAAATCTGGCAACCCTGCCCCTGGCCTCAGTGTGGTTGCTATGCCTGGCAACGCAAGAACTGGCCTGGCGCAGCAGGGGCGGGGCTTGGCTAAACTTGACCTTCCCTCCCTTGCAGAACTTGGAGCAAGCACTTAGCCTCTCACACACACACACACTTAAACATCAATCAGCACCTGGATCAAGTTCCAATGACTTTTCTCCCACTAGAATTCCCTTCCTCACCCGCCTATTCTTCATCCCATCCCCACTTCCAAGCTCCCCCTTGTCCTATATTGTCTTTCCTTTTACTTTCCAAGGGCCAGAGACTGACCAGAGGGTTTGTCAACAGGTGTGCATGTCTTTTTTGTCCAAGGATTTCATATTGTTTACCAAATTTGTCTATACAAAAATAACCATTTGTGCATATGAAATAATTACTTGAGAGACTGACCAGAGGGCTTGTTAACAGATAAGATGTAAATTCCCTTTGCCAGTTAGTTTATTGGTGTTACGAAAAAAAAAAAAAAACATATATAAAGAGGAAAATGTCTTTTGATATATATTAGAAATTACACCAGTGATAAACACACATTTGGATGTAGCACCTACACAACTAGGATATGTTTATTGAAAATTAAGTTGACCCTGGGCACATTCAGGTTAATTGTCATAACTTATTAATTTAAAATTTTTCTCAAGAACTAATTAAGAAACATTGTCAATTTTCCCAGTTTAGGGGTTCTACAACTCCAAGGTAACATAGCTAACTACTAGAGGTATTATTGTTTATTTAGAGAGAAAAATAATATGAAACCTTTGTTTGTTATTTAGATATATCAAATAAAATTAATCTGGTTGTCATGGGATTTTCCAGTGTCTTATAGACCTCTGGCTAATTAATAAAACACTACCATACCACACAAAGTTAAAAATATAGGGCAGAGACCCATGGCTGGTGGCAGCTACCCCTCCTTTTTTTTTATTTTTTTATCTAATCGATGAAAGAATTTTAAACTTAACCAAAATTAAACCTAATCAAACAGCAGCACCTTGCCCCACCCCATACCACAGTGACACTAGTATGTTAACATATGAAGTACTGAAGAACCTAACAGAATTTTTAATGTTAATCATTCCTATTTTTTTTTTTTTTTTTCCACAGCTTTCAAAGATGTGGGGCAATTAGGTGTGTAGGAGAGAGTACTTGCTTTGCTTGGACCAAACTGTCTGACTGATGATCACAAAGTGAGGGCAGGAGTGCTTTCTCTTCTCCATCCAGTTCCAGGGGCCTAGAGTGGTGTGCACTAACCATTCTATGACACTGACCACACCTACCTTCAAACACTCAACTGCACATCCATCCATACCTTGTGCTTTTCCACTTTTCATCTCCCTTACTGCTGCTCACATGTCCACCTTCATTATACATGTCTCATTTGACTTCCTTAGTACATTAATATCTCTCTCAAATAACCGAATCTCAGGGTCTCTTTCCTGCTTCATACTCACCAGTTTCTTAAAAAACCCTTCATCCCATCTGTTTTCACCTGTTCCTCACTACCAAATGGTGCTTTTCTTATTTTCTTTGTTTTTTTCCAAAATATTTTCTTATTCTCTTGAACATTCTTTGATAACTCTCCCCCATCTTTCATCTCTCCTTTAGCATCACACACAACTCTTTTTGCTTGTATTCAGCTTTCCTTGCATCTCCCATATGACTTTCATTCCTTCCATTCAATCCTAAATTTTATTCTCTACAGCCACCTTAGCCTGTCCACACCCACACCAGCCTTAACAATACAAAAGTGTATAATACACATCAATATCTATGTGTGTCACAGTCAGTAAGAAGAAATAAAACAATGCAAAAAATCAATACTATTTCCTTCTAGTCATAAAGGCACTTACCTTTTACAAATTATTTCCTAGTGAGGCAAAATTCACCTCTACAATGTATTCCATGGAGGCACATTTAGAATTCCTAATTATTTGTCACTATTTCTGTCTCCCTTGTTCATTTTCAAGCACTTATACATCCATTCTGTTAGGAACATCATTCTGAATGAAATCTTCCCCATCATGAGGCAAAATCAATCTATTCCCAGCACCTATGTTATGCATCACTACACATGCAACAATGATAGCTTTAGTGATGTCTAAATATGTTCTAAATTTTATACCAAAATAACCAAATCTTTTAATACACCAAATGCTCATTCAACTACTTTTATTTGAGAAAGGCTAGTGTTATGTACTCTCTCATGGGCATTCCTTGGAGCTGACATTGGAATCATTACAAATTGTTTCAATGCATAAGCATCATCTCAAAGTAAATGGTATCTAGTTCAAGATTGTGCCCCAAAGTTGACTATCTTAAAAATCAGTTCACATTGCTCGATTTGCAAAAAAAAAAAAATAAAATAAATAAATAAAATAAATAAAATAAAAATAATAATAATAAAAAAAAATAATAATAATATTAATAATAATAACAGTTATCTGGAGGAAGAGCCACCCTCTTTTTATTCTTATTTGTTGTGGGAAGGGAAATGAACGTTCAACTAATCTTTAAGCACAAGAGTCAGCTGCAGTCTGCAGACTGACTCAATGGAAAGAGACGTCACCAAGACGGCAAAAATCCTGTATACAGCGTTGCTAATGGCTTTACACGAAAAACACACGCTATGGCATGCTCATCAGAGGTATATTTATTGATAAATGCATTATCTCTGTTAGAAAGAAATGAAGTTCATATTTTTCTTCAGGGGATTAAATGTATCTAGAATCAGGTGTAAAATTTGATACGATAAAAAAAAGAATAATAAAATAAATAAATAAATAAATAAATAAATAAATATATATATATATATATATATATATATATATATATATATATATATATATATATATATATATATATATATATATATATATATATATATATATATATATATATATATATATATATATATATATATATATATATATATATATATATATATATATATATATTAATTTGTTTCTCAATGTTTGTTGTTGTTGTTGTTATTTATTATTATTATTATTATTATTATTATTATTACTGTTGTTGTTGCTGTTGCTGTTGTTGTTGTTGTTGTTGTTAATGGGGTCACGTGTAGGTATCCGGGTTGAATTCAGATTCTGATAAATAAATCGTTTAATCTGTTTTGGAGAATAACCGCAATAAGTTGAGAATGCAGAATGAGAGATCTTATGCAGATTGTCAAGGTTTAGATGCGGAAAACTTTATAGATTAGCGGGACAGACCAGACAGCAGACTGGCACTCCCCAACCTAGCAACGCCGCGTGGTTGCGTCAGCGGCACTGCGGCAGTCCAACTTGAGTAGATCAGTCGGTTAGTAGTGGTGGTGGAGACAAGATACTGTGCAGCGTGAGTAACCATGGAACACATTTCTCTCATTCGGGCGGTACTTCCAGCAAACATATCTAATACACTTTGATCTTTGATTCTAGCACTGCAAATTCGACTATGTTGCAAAGAGAAATTATGATGGGGTTCGATGAAGTGTCATGTGATTGTTGTAAGATGAACAACATAACTAGTGATAATGGCGGAGGGGGAGAAAGAAGGATGTGTTGTGAAGTGAGTATGAACATGATGCACATGATGCAATAAGGAAAGTAAGGAAGATTAGCATGTGATTTAACGTTTATTTACTCATCTATGTTCCTTTGCGTTGTGAGGTTGGTGTGTGTGTGTGTGTGTGTGCATCAGTGTGTGGGTGGTTGGTTGGGCGAGTGTGACTTGGTTTAGGATTCACCTTCACTGTGATGTGTAACTAAAATCTCTCTCTCTCTCTCTCTCTCTCTCTCTCTCTCTCTCTCTCTCTCTCTCTCTCTCTCTCTCTCTCTCTCCTTCCCTGAAGAAGCTGCAGTATAAGAGGAAAACTTTATAGATTAGCGGGACAGACGCATTTGGGAGAGAAACTACGTGACAGGCAGACTCAGATAAACTGGCACTCCCCCACCTGGCAACACCGCCTGGTTGCGGCAGCGGCAGTCCAACTTTTCCCTGGAGAAGCTGTAGTATAAGAGAGAGAGAGAGAGAGAGAGAGAGAGAGAGAGAGAGAGAGAGAGAGAGAGAGCTGTGTTGTTTGATTAATTTATTGCGCATGGAAACGCGCCAATCTACAGAAATACACCTTACAAATACTCATGACAATATAAATTGATAATTCAAATAATTATATAATGAAGACAAGCAGGTTATGATGAGGCAGAATTACAGAACATAAGTATCAGAGGCAGTGACAGCAAACATAAATTAATTAACAATAAAGTGAAGCTGAGCGTTTACAAGTTGAAAGTAAGTAATGCAACATAGAAATGGTGATATTTGAACTTCAAAAGGCAAGGTGTACGAATATAAATATATAAGGGGACAAATAGCGAGCGAAAAATCATGGAGAGCTAACATCCGCCAAACTGTGGGTGGCGGGTTATGACGGAGTCCAGGTGGTCGTCCTGCAGCAGGTAATGGCACACGTCTAGGAGAGGCTGCCCGCGTGGGAGCAAATATCCCACAGCAGGAAAATGCAGGCAGTAGTGTTACAGGTTATTGGAGTTAGGAGAGTGGCACAGGGGACAAGAAGAGAGTGAGATTATTATTTTGCTTTCTCTCTCTCTCTCTCTCTCTCTCTCTCTCTCTCTCTCTCTCTCTCTCTCTCTCTCTCTCTCTCTCTCTCTCTCTCTCTCTCTCTCTCTCTCTCTCTCTCCGTTAACCCTGTCTTGTAAATATTGATTTCTAGTGTGTGTGTGTGCGTGTGTGTGTGTGTATGTGTGTGTGTGTGTGTTTTGCGAAAATTTCATTGTGAAATAATTATAAGTAAATGAACGACAAGGCGAACAACGAGCAAATTAAGAAGTGAATAAAATAATGAATAAGAGAGAGAGAGAGAGAGAGAGAGAGAGAGAGAGAGAGAGAGAGAGAGAGAGAGAGAGAGAGAGAGAGAGGTGCGACGAACAACAAATTTGTAAGATAAAACGTAATCAAGTCCATAACAGGTTAGGGTGACCTTGAAATAATCACGACTGTAAGGAACATGAGTAAAAAGGAGCGCATCATCCTTACACAGCATTTTGGTGATAGCGAAGCATGTTGTTGGGGGAGGTACACAATGGCCAGAAGTTAAGTAACGTTTTGCATTCACTTTCACTGTAATTTGCATTTCCCTCAATATTTAACTCTGATCTGCCGACAGTCTCCTTACAAAACTTGATAGTTGTTGGAGTGTCAGCATATCAGAGAAATAATAGCAGGGGAATCCATCGTGATGATAGTGAGTGCTGCGAGTTACTTGACTTTTGACTTTTAAGAACATAAGAAATAAGGGAAGCTGCAAGAAACCATCAGGCCTACACGTGGCAATCCCTGTATGAAGTATACCTACCTATTTCCACATATCATTCCCATTCATAAATCTGTCTAATCTTCTCTTAAAGCTCTCTAATGACTCACCACTAACAACTTGATTACTGAGTCCGTTCCATTCATCTACCACTCTGTTTGAGAACCAATTCCTTCCTATCTCTCTCTGAAACCTAAATTTTTCAAGCTTGAATCCGTTATTTCTTGTTCTATCCTGGTTACTAATCCTAAGAATTTTGCTTACGTCCCCCTTGTTATAACTCTTGTACCACATGAAGACTTCTTTCAGGTCTCCTCTCAACCTACGTCTCTAAAGAATGTAAATGTAACAGCTTCAGTCTCGCCTCGTAAGGAATACTCCTCATCCCCCTGTATCCTTCTGGTCATTCTCCTTTGTACTAATTCTAATAGACCTACGAATATATCCTTCCTGTAATATGTTGACCAGAACTGCACAGCGTAATCAAGATGAGGTCTGACCAGCACCAAATATAATTTTAATATTACTTCGGGAATTCTACTTTCAACACTCCTAAAATTAATCCTAATACCCTATTTTCCCTGTTTTTGGCCTCTATGCATTGCTTTCTTAGATGGAGTTTAGAGTTAACTATAACTCCTAAATCTTTTTCGTACCCTGAAGTTACCAGCGCTTCATTGTTTATTATGTACCTACTATGTAGGTTTCTTCTACCTACGCTAAGTACTTTGCATTTGTTGATAATTAACTGTATTTGCTATCTGTCTGTCCATTCGTTCATCCTATCCAAATCTGCCTGGAAGGCGATAGCATCCGATTCTGACCTAATTAGTCTACCTATCTTCGTGTCATCCTCAAATTTACTAACATCACTACTAATTCCACTATCCAAGTCAATGATATATATTAAAAATAACAATGTCCCTAATACTGATCCCTGTGGCACCCCACTAATTACTTGACCCCACTCGGATTCAGAGCCGTTTATTACAACTCTCGCCTGTTGCCTAGCCACGACCTTATCCAATCTAACACTTTCCCAGCCATCCCATGTGCCCTAATCTTTCTCAGGAGCCTCTGATGGGGTACCTTGTCAAATGCTTTACTAAAGTCTTGACATAGGGTGTCATAACTATCACCATTATCTGCCGCCTCGTAAACCTTACTGTAAAACCTCAGCAAGTTCGTTACACAAGACCTCCCCTTGGTGAAGCCATGCTGTGGCTGATTTATCAAGTTATGTTTATCTAGATGCTCCCTAATGTTTTTCGCTATTACTGACTCCATTATTTTACCTACAACAGAAGTTAAGCTGACAGGTCTAAATTAGACGTTAAAGTTTTATCTCCTTTCTTAAAGATGGGTAGGCTACTACATTCGCCTGCCTCCACATTACCGGCACCTCACCTGACTCAAGTGATTTCCTCAAGACATAAACTAACGGTTCATTGATAACCTCTTTGCATTCCTTAAATACATTAGGACATAATTCATCTGGTCCTGGTGTGTCTTGAACTTTTTCTTCTGTTCCACTGTCACCTCAGTTAAGATAATATCTGTCAGCTTCTCATTCTCTTCTGCTCTAAGCATCTGCTCACTGTTCGGCATTTCCTGCATGTTTTCCTGAGTGAAGACAGTTAAAAAAAAAAACTCGTTCAGAATTTTATTAATCTCCTCCCCAGAACTAACCAGCTCCCCATCTGCTGTCTATGATGGACCTTTTCACCGATAATGGGATTAGGAGGGTTGAGAAGATAAGCAGACAGATAAGATTAGTGTATCAAGGAAATCGTAACGCTTCCACTCATATTGTTTATGTATATGTTCTGCATTTTTCTACATGACAAGGCTCTTTAGGGAATGGGATGTTTCAAAGCATGGACCCTAGATAGATAGGTTTATTGACAGAAGGATCACAAGATGTTGGTCCAATACCGAGAAAACAAAAATTAAACATAGAAAACATATAAAACTCATAAAATTCATTCGTAAATTATAAAACAATGGACGCAGCTAAGGGAGTAGGAGAATAGCTGATGTGTTAATAAGTGGAGTGGTAATGAATGTGATGTACACTAAGTGGAAGAGAAGAATTAAGGATGAGAGCAGTATAGGTAATCATCGCAAACGCTCCATAAACCATACCTTTTCATATCGTCCTTCTCTATTTTTCAGCGTCCTTTTCTTCTCTTCCTCCTCTCCCGCTCCTCACCCACATCTCGAGAAGGAGGGGAAGAAGAAAGAATTTAATCCACGTGAGGTAGAAATTACCGTGCTGATCAGGCACTAAACATTTTCTTCACCAAAACTCTTCAGATAATCACACACACAGATAATCACGTCATGATAATGATATGAGAGAGAGAGAGAGAGAGAGAGAGAGAGAGAGAGAGAGAGAGAGAGAGAGAGAGAGAGAGAGAGAGAGAGAGAGAGAGAGAGAGAGAGAGAGAAAATGTTATATATGATGATAAATTGCTTTGCATAAAGTATGTTAAAGTTGTAGTCTATGTACTTTGGCTTTTGGCATACTTGTAAATTATTCAAATAAGGAAACTGTTCCTTTTCTTTCGTTACAGACACCCTTGGGGCCAGCATGGGAATCAACAGAAAGCTCTTCCCCATCAAGATCCACTTCTTCCTCTACTGGGGATGTGAGTTGGTTACACCATTATGTTAATAAAGAAGTAGAAGAAATGTAACATGCATAACGTCTGAAAATAAGTGAATAGGTAAAGAAAATATTTTATGGTTGGGCTTGTATTTTGTTTCCGCGAGTATGCTATTATCAGATTATTATTTTTTTTTATAGTTTTATTTACTTCATATTACATGTATGAGATACATTGATATTACATTTATGAGATACATTGACGAAAGATCAGACTTTCATTTTTGCACTATTTCATTTCTCTTATCTTCTGTTTTCCCATCTTACAACCTTGAAGGATAGTAAATTGATTAATTAATTAATCATTTAATTAATTTATCTATTTATTGTTTGTTTATGTACGCTTCAAGAAATCCAATCAAGGACATAAAGATGCAAAAAGAGTAGATAAAATTAATAAGTAAAGACTATGTATCAATGAAAACGTCCAATGGCAATATAATGCCATTCCCAAAAACAACCAGGGATGGACTGAAGAACCAAGAGAAAGGCCAATTCATTTTCTGAGATATCTTGATAATTGAAGGAAGGGGGGAATTACAGAAATAGGAAGATATTTTCAGAGTTCACCAATTATTAAATAGATGAAGTTATGGAAATTTCCATTGTATCACCCACAATATCAATGTATTACTGGTTTGTGTTGTGACTTGTATATAAATTGTAAAGTCATATTTGTGTGCGTGTGTGTGGGGGGGGGGGACGAGGTTATTAGTGATATAGGCTCTAATCCGATTATTGGTCCAGTACAAGGTTTGGCAGGGCCGCAGGTCGGGAATCCCTGGAAAGGACAATGCCTGAACGCTCAATTCAAAACGGTCAGATCATAGTTACCACAATACAGTATCGTGTTTGTAAAAGAAAAAGAAGCTCAGACAAGGGACACTGTATATCTTCAGTCGCTATGGTCAAAATCCATCTTGCGTTTAGGTCAGGTGTGGTCAGTAAGACGTTCCGATACCACACACACACACACACACACACACAAAGAGAGAGAGAGAGAGAGAGAGAGAGAGAGAGAGAGAGAGAGTGTGTGTGTGTGTGTGTGTGTGTGCGCCTCACTTCACCTGACCCCTCGGGTCAGTATAGTATAGTTCTCTCTCTCTCTCTCTCTCTCTCTCTCTCTCTCTCTCTCTCTCTCTCTCTCTCTCTCTCTCTCTCTCTCCCCACATTTCTGTCCGGTAATTATTTAGTCACTGTTGACACATAAGTAGTCTCACAAAATTCCCACATTTTGTTCTCTATCCTTGCTTTCCTCCCTTATCTCTCCTCCTTTCCTCCCTGCCTGTCTCTTTCATCCTCTCATGGTAAAACAGAGGATAGGGAAAAACAGACGATCGAGACATCCCAAGAGAGAGATGGGACTTAAGCCTCTAAGTCTAAGCCTTGTCCCACACATTTGTCCTACAAGCTGTATTATGTGTGTGTGTGTGTGTGTGTGTGTGTGTGTGTGTGTGTGTTCATATCATTGCCCTTGTCATTATAATTATTATCAATAATTGTAGTTGTAGTAGTAGTAGTAGTAGTAGTAGCAGTAGTAGTAGTAGGAGGAGGAGGAGGAGCAGCAGCAGCAGAAGCAGCAGCAGCAGAAATCATAGTAATTGTAGTAGTAGTAGTAGTACTAGTATTAGTAGTTGTTGTTGTTTCTGTTGTTGTTCTCACCCTTCTCTTCCTCTTCCTCGTTCTCCACCCGCCTCCTCCTCCTCCTCCTCCTCCTCCTCCTCCTCCTCCTCCCCCACTTGGCATCTCCCTCTCCGCCACCCTCTCAGTCTTCCGCCTCCATCACCTAAGGGAAAATGCGTGAGGTCTTTCCCTGACTCTGAGTTGCAGCTCCGGATACATTAACAGTGTAGTGTTACTTCATTAGTTCAGTTGGGTTTTCAGCCCCGGAACTCTCTCTCTCTCTCTCTCTCTCTCTCTCTCTCTCTCTCTCTCTCTCTCTCTCTCTCTCTCTCTCGATAACAAAGTAACAATAAGAACGACAATAATGATAATGTTAAAGGCATTTACACGAGTTATTTATGTAATTGATGTCATTTTTATTATTAAATAAGATAATGATAATAATAATAATAATAATAGAAATAAACACACACGTCTCCCCACCCCCTAAAGCTACTTGACCTCACCCACTGTTATCTATTTCCCTCCTTCAAAATTGTATTTCTATTTCTATTTCTATCCATATGAATGCATTGTCCCTAGGAGTGACTTTTCTGTAGCAACAGTTAGGTGTTCAACTGGTTCTCGAGAGATTTAACTTTCTTACACATTAGAATATCCTCATAAACACTTATGTACATTTACAATGGTGAGTAATTTACTTTTTAATTACATACTTTGATGTGCCTTTTATTAGTTATTATTTTATTTATTTATTTATTTATTTTTTTTACTTATGACTTATCAGTCCATCCATATGTCACTTGCGATACCGAACTTTTTTTTTCATGCAATCATCTTACGTAGTTTATTTTTTTTTCATATTCATCTCAATGTTTCCCCCACCTCTCCCCCTCCTCTCCTCTCTGCAGTCATGGCCTCGGCGCCGCCCTTCGTGATGGTGGTAGCGCGACAAATGGGTGTGCCGTTGGGCGTGCAGGGTGTGGTGTCAGCCGTGATCACTGCTGCTGCTGTGGTGGTAAGGCCTTTCATTGCCGCGCTGGCAGACACCTTCCCAGCCCGACGCAAGGTGAGGTTACAATATGTAGGTGTGTCTTTGGGTTACATTGAACAATATTTAAACTTTTTTATGATGACCAATATTCTCAATTATTTTTATTATAGTTATTGGCAATAGTGTCATAACCCTCCAGATAATCTTCCTAGCTCTCATCAGCATAATGATAGCAGCCTATAATCCCATCGGCTTCCTTCCGCCACTGCAACCCTCACCTCACCTGTCTGGCCAGCTCATCTCATCCTCTTTTCTTGCCATCGATCTAAACAGCAACAACTCTTACACGAATCTGCATCTCCTCACTCCCCGACAGCAACAACAATCTTTAGGTGAGTGTGGAACATTATCAAAATGTAGTAACAGGAAGTGAATAAGGAACTACACAAGTAAGGTTTTTTTTCTGCCAAGGGCGAACCACCAGCAATCATAAGGCTTTCTTATATGAATCTTGGTCGTCCTCTTAGAATTTTGGTGTAACATAGAAATCTCTCCTTCCGTAACACTCAACTATTCCCATCAATCATATTAAATCTTCTTAAACTGTATTTACAAAAAAAAATCTGCATCCTACATCTGCACCAGAGCTGAATGCTCTGTGCAGTATCCATGAATTTTCCCTCACCTGGATGCAAACTCTTACAGAAGCCTTACCTTTCGGTATACATATACAGATATGTATACCTTACGGTATACATATCTCATGTGTTAATAACTAGATTCCGACAAGTTTTCTTGTTATCTCCCCTCCATTACTGACTGTTCATTTTCTCAGATTTTGCTGCATTGATGCATTTTTTGTTGTTTTCTACCCATATTTTAACTGTTACTGTTCTTTAAATTTAAGTGAATGCTACAGTAAAATCCCTCTCATCCAGCATTCGAGTATCCGGCAGCTTCAAGTATCTGGCACATTTTTCCACGAGCCTTAAAATCAATAAAAAATCAATGTGTACTCATAAAATTGATTAAAATTCCCGCACAAAGCATACTTTTTCCCCTCGCCACCAGAGCGCACTGCTTTGCGCCACCCGCAGCCAACTGCACTGTGTTTACTCAGTGACTCAGTCCCGCGTGTGCACTGTTTATCGCCTGACGCCTTCATCACGCCTAAAGTTGTAGAAAAGAGGAAGCGTGTTGTGCTTACACTTAAGCAGCTGATCAGATCAGCTGCTGATTAAGATCAGCTGATCTTTGTTATGGTAAGATGCGTGAGTGTAGGGTGGTGATTGTGGACATAATTTCACTTCTATTCAAGTATCCGGCAATATTCAAGTATCCGGCATGTCGGTGGTCCCGTTGATGCCAGATAAGAGGGATTTTACTGTACTATTCTCATCACCTCTGTTACGTGGCCTCACTGCACTAGTCTCTCTACGTATTCTCATAATATATTTTGTAAACCTTAATGATGCAAGAATTTACTTTCATAATAACTCTGAAACATTCTCCTTTTTCTTACCTTTCTATGCCTTAGATGATTGAAGAGAGGAGTATCAAGACACCTTTTGGAATCAATTTGGCCTTCTTTTTGTAGGTAGTGGCTATTATTCTTTTTATGACTGTTTACTTTTAATTCTACTCATTTACTACATTTTTATGTGATACACAGAAAGCTGTTGATGTGTGTGTGTGTGTGTGTGTGTGTGTGTTTACACACACACACACACACACACACCAGAACAAGATGAAAATCATGTTACCGTCGGTCCCCTAGTTCAGAGATGTAACACTTTTTTTCTTTATGCATGACCTTATATATATATATATATATATATATATATATATATATATATATATATATATATATATATATATATATATATATATATATATATATTGTTATGCCCCACTGGGGGGGTAATGGGGAACCAGCGGCTCCTTAGGAGTTCCTGTCCCCCTGCTAACCTACGTTCTATCCGATCGGCCAATGGCCTGTCTTTACCCCTGACACCTCTACCTCCAGGTGTTGGGTCGGGCATGTGCACACTCTACACTTCTAGGCCAGTAATTCCTCTGGCTATGCCAGGGAGGAGCATCCTACCTGTCCCCCGCCAGAGGGGTCAGTGATGGAGGTGCCAATGGGGAACGTCCCCTGGCACATCAAAAGCACAAGCGTCCACACCCCCTGAGTCCACACTCCCTGAGGCTTTGTGTTATTGCAGAGGAAGTCATATGGCATTGTTTACAAACTTTGATAAAGCGTCACATACCCAATGCCACCACTCACCACACTCAGCTGTCCTCACAATGCTTTCGTCATGGCTATTGAACCTCCTAAGAAAACAAGGAGACAATGATTCACTGACACCGAGACCTTTACCTTGGTGGAGGAGGTGTAGAATTGGGGTGCGGTGGACAGCAAAACTCGCACCACAAAAGGGAGTCAAGCGACATTGTTTACAAACTTTGATAAAGCGACCCCTTCTGCCTGTGGGGCTGTTCCTCTGAGACCATGGACCACTTCCTGCTCCTTTGGCAGTGTTTCTACTCCTACCGCACTGCACTTCGCTACCCACTCTCTGCCGTGCTGAGCATCACATCTCTCAACCTGCCCAGACTCAGCCGTCTTCCCCTCATGGCAACTGCCTATCCTGAGGTCCAGAGGAAATTTAAGGACCTCCGACCCATGTCAAGAGCAAGGCTGCTGCAGAACAGCATCACACTGCAGGTACTGGTGAGTTAATCAGTTATTCTTATCACATTTTTGTTAGCATAGTTACAGACCGAGCATGGTGCAGGATAGATAGAGAGCTATATGATTGTTATTACTGTGATATTTCCAAAAAATGGTGTGATGTCCTGCTGCAATTAAGTGAAATCATGGCTTATGGTTCCAGCAATGGATTATAAATAGGAGTATGTACAGTACCTCTGGCAGTCAGGTCCGAGACAGTGACCACTGCAGTGCTAAATAACATCATTGTGCTCTAATACATACATGATTTACACCAAGTTTATTTGGCTTTACATGTGAACTTCTAAGTGGCTGATAATTGCAACATTCATATCCATGCAGGTGGGGGACCTCCAGATGAGACAACATACACTGCTGTGGAGTTGTCAAGCTGTGGATGT
This sequence comes from Scylla paramamosain, assembly GCF_035594125.1. Taxonomy (NCBI): domain Eukaryota; kingdom Metazoa; phylum Arthropoda; class Malacostraca; order Decapoda; family Portunidae; genus Scylla; species Scylla paramamosain. Next base: position 23,550,608 of record NC_087153.1, on the reverse strand, counting down.
TGTCTCATACAGAATTTGCAGGATTGCCATAACCTGAAAGTGATGGCGCCACACTGCGTGAGTAAACTACCAAAGGTCATATTACATTTTGTAAATTAATGCTGTTTGTAAGTGCAGTACTGTAATGTAACAATAATTGTGTTACAGCATCATCTTCCATGGGGCTAGCAGCATCATGTCCAATACTCATTTTCCTGAATGTAGATATCTGCACACTTGCACACCAACTCAGCAAAACCATGTGATAGACACAGACATGACTAGGTTGACTGCTAATTAAAAGAAAAATTAGTCAATGAAAACATCACTCAAAGAATACCAGCTTATTTTCTACCTGCAGTAATGACAGCATTTTTTTTTTTCCAGAAGTGTCAGGGCCTCTAGAAGGACCACAGCCTTCCACCAGTGGTGTTGCTAGGTCTGCAGGGGCATCTGGATTTGACAATGCTGTGTCATCTGCACTGGATGAGAACATCTTTGTTCAAATTATCCATGTTACAGATGACTACATGCAATGGTGAATAACATGTTAACATGTATTCAGTTGTGTCCTCCAGTGCAATGAACACTGGTTATACAACTCCTGCCAGTAAATCTGTTGTTCTTGCTACTTTGACCTTTTTTTTTTTTTTTGAGGAATACATCTTTCAGGCATTTAAATTGTTGATTCTATAAGTGCATCATACCACCACCCTAGGTATAGTATAACAGAAAGGTCCAAGTAGCAAATGAGGTAAAAGGACACAGGAAGATAGCATGACATATAACTTAAAATACCACTTAATTTGTAACTTGTGGTGTAAAGTTATGTTTGCTTCTAAACTGTATTGCAGGTGGCCACTCAGACTTGGAAGTTCTCTCTCAATCACAGGAAACCCAACAGCAGATTCGTCTGAGCATGGATGAGCTGGTGATGGTGCAGCAGGAACAGGGGCTGGCTGTACAAAACATGTCCCAGGCACTCTGACAATTTGTTGAAGTGCAGAGGAACATTCTGCATTCATTGCAGCAGCTGGTAACACTTGCTGAGCACTTCATTAATGCCAACACCAGCCAGCAATGATTTATAGGATTCTAATGTTTACCTTTCATTAAGTTATAAGACTAAGTTATGAAATTAAGTTATATTAAGTTATATTTCTTTTCTGTAGCTAAAAGTTGTAACAATTCTATCATTTACCTAGAGCAGCATGTTAATGTTAGTGCAATATAATACCAAAGTATTTTTTTCACTATGATGCCTACAATGCTTTTGTGTTACTTGAAGTACAAAAGTAAGATTAGTGTTTTGTGGTGACCTGCTGCTGGGCATTTCTATAAATATGTTTATTTATTTTTATTTTATTTTATTTTTTTCAGGACATGAACTATACTCATATATGTTATATTTTTTTTCTTTTTCTTGCAAAGACTTTGGTAATTGGTAATTTTATTTGATTTATAAATAAATCTACAGCACTTTTGTTTTTGTATCTTTGTGTTATTCATACCTAATACTAGCAAGCAACTCAAGTACTTGATGAATTTAAATGCTGCACTGATCTTTCATTTAGTATGCAGTGATACATGGAAAGCCATTATTTCACTCATTACATGATTACTGATCTGACTTCCTTACTTCATTGCTGGAAGAAGTTTAGTATGATTTCTTGCTACACAATTCTGCCTGGAGTGCGTTGACCCCTCTACAGCACAGCAGGGTTGGTATCAGCATGGGACACTGCTTCATCCTCAAGAGGTGGTAGCTGTAAGCAGACTTTTGTGAGGGTCTGAGAGGTCTAGGGAGTGGAACCTAACCGTTCAATTTGTTTAAAGTTTATATTGTATGAGAAGAATAATCATTTAGCATTTTGATGATCCAAAACCAGCCCAAACCGTAATGACTTTCAAGACACCTTTGTAGTAAAAAAACAAATGTCTATTTTCGTTAAATGACAGTACACTTCTGACAAATTTCATTACCTTAACAACAAGTGAAAGAACATTCATGACTGTACTTAGTTAAATCCAATGCCCATGATATAGATATATCCTGTCATCTACCAGAAAAATAGTGACAAGTACATACGTCATCAGGAACTTGATGCAGCAGTTGTGTAGGAGCAGGCAAGCATTAATTATGGGTCTGTACTGTAAGCTACCTCCAGAAGAATGCAGGCACCTGTAAAAAGTGAGATTTCATACTACAAGAGGATTCATTACTTATAAAGGAGTATATCAACTGTTCATTTATAACTAATGTCAAAGCTTATCACACTATGTTTTCTTATGCAATACCAGTAACCATGTGCAGTCACATGAAAATCAATAAAATACATGGTTGGGTAAACATGTGATGCAATAATACTATATATATATATATATATATATATATATATATATATATATATATATATATATATATATATATATATATATATATATATATATATATATATATATTTTTTTTTTTTTTTTTTTTGTAGGAAGGACACTGGCCAAGGGCAACAAAAATCCAATAAAAAAAATATTCCCACTGAAATACCAGTCCTATAAATGGGTCAAAGCAGTGGTCAAAAATTGATGAATAAGTGTCTTGAAACCTCCCTCTTGAAGGAATTCAAGTCATAAGAAGGTGGAAATACAGAAGCAGGCAGGGAGTTCCAGAGTTTACCAGAGAAAGGGATGGATGATTGAGAATACTGGTTAACTCTTATGTTAGAGAGGTGGACAGAATAGGGGTGAGAGAAAGAAGAAAGTCTTGTGCAGCGAGGCCACGGGAGGAGGAGAGGCATGCAGTTAGCAAGATCAGAAGAGCAGTTAGCATGAAAATAGCGGTAGAAGACAGCTAGATATGCAACATTGCGGCGGTGAGAGAGGGGCTGAAGACAGTCAGTTAGAGGAGAGGAGTTGATGAGACGAAAAGCTTTTGATTCCATCCTGTCTAAAAGAGCAATATGAGTGGAACCCCCTATACATGTGAAGCATGTATGGCCCTTGTACAGAGTTAGCAGCTGGGGGGGGTGAGAAAAACTGGCGGAGACGTCTCAGAATGCCTAACTTCATAGAAGCTGTTTTAGCTAGAGATGAGATGTGAAGTTTCCAGTTCAGATTATAAGTAAAGGACAGACCGAGGATGTTCAGTGTAGTAGAGGGGGACAGTTGAGTGTCACTGAAGAGGGGATTGTTGTCTGGAAGGTTGTGTCGAGTTGATAGATGGAGGAATTGAGTTTTTGAGGCATTGAACAATACCAAGTTTGCTCTGCCCCAATCAGAAATTTTAGAAAGATCAGAAGTCAAGCTTTCTGTGGCTTCCCTGCGTGAAATGTTTACCTCCTGAAGGGTTGGATGTCTATGGAAAGATGTGGAAAAGTGCAGGGTGGTATCATCAGCGTAGGAGTGGATAGGACAAGAAGTTTGGTTTAGAAGATCATTAATGAATAATAAGAAGAGAGTGGGTGACAGGACAGAACCCTGAGGAACACCACTGTTAATAGATTTAGGAGAAGAACAGTGACCATCTACCACAGCAGCAATAGAATGGTCAGAAAGGAAACTTGAGATGAAGTTACAGAGAGAAGGATAGAAACCATAGGAGGGTAGTTTGGAAATCAAAGCTTTGTGCCAGACTCTGTCAAAAGCTTTTGATATGTCCAAGGCAACAGCAAAAGTTTCACCAAAATCTCTAAAAGAGGATGACCAAGATTCAGTAAGGAAAGCCAGAAGATCACCAGTAGAGCGGCCTTGACGGAACCCATACTGGCGATCAGATAGAAGGTTGTGAAGTGATGGATGTTTAAGAATCTTCCTGTTGAGGATAGATTAAAAAACTTTAGATAGGCAGGAAATTAAAGCAATAGGACGGTAGTTTGAGGAATTAGAGACGTCGCAATGAGGCTGGTAGATACCTATCAACGCCAGCATTTTTAATTGTCTCCGATTTCCTGGGGCAAAGGGGTTTCTTAGCTAAATTTGAAATCGATGTGCAGGAAAAGTACAGCATGAATTGCTACACAAGTGTATCTAAAATTAAAAACATAACCCTTAATATCAATATTCATACTTACTGGTGTATGATAAGGCTTTGTTAATTGAATTATAAGATAAAACTAAAAATAGGTAATGATTTTTTTTTTTAAGTAAGTATGAACAGTAAAAATAAAAGGATGTTGATTTCGGCTTGTGCATTTTATCTGGGAATGTTGAAAAATATCAGATATCACTGACACGTCCTGTATATGAAAGTAATCAGTGAAATAAAAAAAGAACAGCACCGCTGGCGGACGTACGACGTACTTATCTTGATCATGATTCTTCAGTTAAAGAAAGCGCCGCGCACCGTTAGGAAGGAGTGTAAAGTATAAACAATAGCCTCTCAGTTCTGCCGATACAAAGGCCTTTACTTTGCTTTACTATATCCAGAATGGGGTATAGCTCGTTCTTTCAGGAATTTTCTTAATTCCGCTGTAGTCCATGATTGTGGCGGTGATGTATCCATTGTGCAGGGTAGTCGAGTAAGCGTGGTCCTGTGTTTTGGTTTGCTCGCTGCCTAAGTACCCGAGGATAGTGATCGTACCGCAAAAATAAAGTCTCTGATACAAAATTATATTTTCTTTACATTAAATGGATTTGCCTGTTGTTTAGTACATGAAAATGCAGGTATATATTAGTATACTTCCATTGAGGTCAGTAGAAAATTACAGATTGCCTGCCTTGATACACTTATAGGCTCTTTTAAGAATATCATCTGAAATTATGAATAGAGGCTCAAACAATGTCATGTGCTGTCAGTTATCACGAAATTAATTGACTTAAAATTCAGACGCATTACTGTGCAACGATACACCTTTGTAAGCTTGTAAAACCTTGCCCCAAAAAGTATTTATTTTCCGGCGAGAATTAAAAATTCTGGCGCTATCTGGTATCAAAATGCTCACTGCGACGTCTCTAATTAGAATGGTCACCCTTTTTAGGAACAGGTTGAATGTAGGCAAACTTCCAGCAAGAAGGAAAGGTAGATGTTGACAGACAGAGCTGAAACAGTTTGACTAGGCAAGGTGCAAGCACGGAGGCACAGTTTCGGAGAACAATAGGAGGGACCCCATCAGGTCCATAAGCCTTCCGAGGGTTTAGGCCAGCAAGGGCATGGAAAACATCATTGGGAAGAATTTTAATAGGTGGCATGAAGTAGTAAGAAGGTGGAGGAGAGGGAGGAACAAGCCCAGGATCCTCCAAGGTAGAGTTTTTAGCAAAGGTTTGAGCGAAGAGTTTAGCTTTAGAAATAGATGTGAAAGCAGTGGTGCCATCTGGTTGAAATAGAGGAAGAAAAGAAGAAGAAGCAAAGTTATTGGAGATATTTTTGGCTAGATGCCAGAAGTCACGAGGGGAGTTAGATCTTGAAAGGTTTTGACATTTTCTGTTAATGAAGGAGTTTTTGGCTAGTTGAAGAACAGACTTGGCATGGTTCCGGGCAGAAATATAAAGTGCATGAGATTCTGGTGATGGAAGGCTTAAGTACCTTTTGTGGGCCACCTCTCTATCATGTATAGCACGAGAACAAGCTGTGTTAAACCAAGGTTTAGAAGGTTTAGGACGAGAAAAGGAGTGAGGAATGTATGCCTCCATGCCAGACACTATCACCTCTGTTATGTGCTCAGCACACAAAGATGGGTCTCTGACATGGAAGCAGTAGTCATTCCAAGGAAAATCAGCAAAATATCTCCTCAGGTCCCCCCAACTAGCAGAGGCAAAATGCCTTTGCTTAGGGGAATCCTGAGGAGGGATTGGAGTGATAGGACAAGATAAAGATATGAGATTGTGATCGGAGGAGCCCAACGGAGAAGAAAGGGTGACAGCATAAGCAGAAGGATTAGAGGTCAGGAAAAGGTCAAGAATGTTGGGCGTATTTCCACGACGGTCAGGAATACGAGTAGGGTGTTGCACCAATTGCTCTAGGTCATGGAGGATAGCAGAGTTGTAGGCTAGTTCACCAGGATGGTCAGTGAAGGGAGAGGAAAGCCAAAGCTGGTGGTGAATATTGAAGTCTCCAAGAATGGAGGTCTCTGCAAAATGGAAGAGGGTCAGAATGTACTCCACTTTGGAAGTTAAGTAGTCAAAGAATTTCTTATAGTCAGAGGAGTTAGGTGAGAGGTATACAGCACAGATAAATTTAATATGAGAGTGACTCTGTAGTCGTAGCCAGATGGTGGAAAACTCGGAAGATTCAAGAGTGTGGGCACGAGAGCAGGTTAAGTCATTGCGCACATAAATGCAGCATCCAGCTTTGGATCGAAAATGGGGATAGAGAAAGTAGGAAGGAACAGAAAAGGGGCTACTGTCAATTGCCTCAGACACCTGAGTTTCAGTGAGGAAAAGATGAGGTTTAGAAGAGGAGAGGTGGTGTTCTACAGATTGAAAATTAGATCTTAGACCGCAAATGCTGCAGAAGTTAATGAAGAAAAAGTTGAGGGGGGTGTCAAGACACTTAGGGTCGTTGACAGAAAGGTAGTCCGACCTGGGGACATTTATGGTCCTCTCCCCAGATGGGGACTCTGAGGCTGGTGTAGGAGTCGCCATGATGATTTTAAAATTTTTGAGTGAAGGATGTGTGTGTTATTAGGTACTTGTAGTTTTGTGTGGAGGAAGAGAGTTGTCTTTAGAGGGCAGGCTGTGACTGCCCCCTTGTGTTGTGAGACACAAAGGGAAACGTTCAATGTCGTCACAGCTGGGTTTAATGATAAGTTCACAGCACCCCCCTGAACAGTGCTTTAGACCTCACTGGGAGTAATTATCGTTTCGGCAGGTGTCTACTGCCTCCTCCTTTATATACCTGGGAATCTGGAGCATCACAAACAAGTTGGATGTTCAGAGGGAGTGATACCTTTTCCAGTTAAAGTAGAGGGCCTCATCCACACTTCGTGCCTTGATGGCAATGTGGGTGCCTGTACACAGAAAAGAAAGTATTAGATGATCATGTTACACAGTAGCTACATATATCCATCATATATATATATATATATACGAGTATATATATATATATATATATATATATATATATATATATATATATATATATATATATATATATATATATATATATATATATATATATATATACACAGTGAACAGTGAAATAAGATAGGGAAGATGGCAAGGGGAAGAGGTAGACACAAGGAGGGTGTAAGAAGTAGGCGCGTCCCCTACAGGTATGAACCAGGAGCCAGTTACTGTAACTTTCTGTATAAATTTAAAGCTAACCTTTCCCACTTAATTTACTCCACCTCCCTTTCTTCTTGAGAGTTGAGATTAATGTGGCTTAATAAAAGAAGCATGGGTCTAATCCACTGTGAAATAAGTTTTTGTCCAGCCCCCAAATAAAGCCCCTGTAATTTTTATAACATAAATGTTTTGCAGGAAGGGAGAGCAGTGTAGTGAGTGGAGTTTTCTAGGAGGGGTAGGGATGCGAGCTTATCCGAGCTTCTTATCTCCCAGTTCTTCCCCTTTCCTCTCACTCCCCATCACATGGGGTGCGCTCCAGAGAAGTTTATATAAGCTTATGTAAGCTTATGGAATGAGTTTTTGGGGGGTGATGAAGTCACTGATGGCTAACTGAAGCTTACGGTCCGAAGAGGTAGTACGCTCCCCCGTGCATGGGGGGGGGGTACTGTTGATAAACAAACATAATCTCTCACAGGACTCTGTAGCCTCTCCTCTTCTTTCCTTCTTAAAACTCCATTTCTTCTATGAATAATACCCACAACGTCTAGTACACGGTCGTCAGTGAGCTCTTTTGCTAAGAAAGGCGCTGTGGATGGCCATTTTTGTTAGCTTCAGCTGATTGGCTGTCCCAAGTGAATTGGGGATTGCGGGGGTAGGGAGAAACCTTCCGCAGAACGCTTTCATGATCTCGCCTGTGCACGTCCCTCCCTGAGCCGTATGGTGGGCATGCCTTTACTCAGCAGTCTGTGTTGAGTCAAGCTGGGGGAAAGACATGTATGAGAGAGGCAAAGAAAGGCAAGGAAATCCAGGAAGGATATATTTATTTAAGGGCCCCTTTTTATTACATATTATTTGTGTATTCAAGGCAGTATGCCCCTGCCCATATAGATAGGATTAGCGTCTCCAGGAGCCTGCCTGTGATTGCCATGCATTGTAAATCGAAGAGCTAACGTTTGCATCGATTCCTCAGCCCTTGCACAGTATCCTGGTGTATCTGGGAGCTGGTGGCTGGCTCTCTTTTTTTTGTCTGCTAGCTGTAGTGTTCACATATTTTTAGTATTTTTGTGCCGTTAAATGTTTTTTTTTTTTTTGAGCTGCTGTTGGGAGCTCTGGAGCCAGAGGATTTCATAACTGCATGTGAGTAGCTTCCTGTAATCCTCTAGGAGACTACATGTATACTGTTCACGTGCAGGAGAATATAATAATCTGTGTGGGTTATTTTGTCCCTAGTGGGAGGAAGCCCACACAATATTATAAACCTCATACTTGTGTGTCCTTTGTCCTAGCTGTGCTCCCCTAGCACGTGGTTTGCGATTCTTTCTCAGCAAGTAGGAATTGGTTTGGAGTTTGTTATTTTCCCCTTTCCATGGGCGGGTAAACAGAGTGGCAACCTAATATATTTACTCATTGCAGTAGGATCCTGTATACGTGCATGTGTGCCCTGCGCTAAGCTATGTGGGAGGTAGCTTAGAAAAACTGACCAGAGTCAGTGGCAGCTGTGAGAGGGGCTGAATCTGGATCGTAACACAGCATACAAAGAACATGATTTCATATTGATTAGACATATAAAATGTGCATAATACTTACCAATACTTAGTTAATGCATCAGGGAGGGTAACTCGCTCACCACTCTTGTAAAATTCTACCTTCTTTGTGAGTATTCTTGGTACTGTAGCTCACTTAGCCTTACTGCTAGGACTCGCACTGGAACTCAATGGGTGCTTGGGAGGCATAGTTAGCACTTTAGAGGTCAGTCACAAAAACGACACACTAAAGACGGCAAATGAAAGGACACACCAGCAATAACACTGTAATACATCCAAACGTCGATCAGTCACATAAAGTGCTGTACATTGTATCTGTATTGTAATGGAAATATTCTTGCAAGCAATATGATGACTGAGTAAAATTATAATAAAGATCAATAAGGCTGTAATAGTGAGAATCTGAGAGGCACTGAGTTCAACTTAAAAGAGCACTGATGACAGAAGCTCGTATCGTCAGATTTTTGCATTCATATAAAGAAAATAGTCCCTAATTTACACATCTCATATCATCAGCTTCTTGTATAACGGATGCTCGTGTAACTATACTCTGTTCTCGAATGCTAGAGATACGAATCCCTCCTCCTGGGTGGAACAAGTCAGATCATCAACGTTTTGGCCTGCTTCTGGATGGCAGTGTTCAGTGGAAAACGTGCATTTTATAGTACTTTAATGTTTCTTTACCAACATGCAAAGTATATATACTTTGAGCACATGAAAAACATTCCTTCACCGTCTGTATTAAATGTCTCATCCCTTGAACACAAAAAAAAGCCACTGAGTGAAAAGTATACAAACTTATAAAGTTATGAACGGGCAAGAGGATGATATTAGTCATCTCGAAGTGCTTTGGAACACCTGGACTGCGAATATCCAACCCCTCACCTGAGACATGGGAAAGGGAGCGGCCTGGCCAGCGCTAATGCCCAGTGGAACTATAAACCCCAGCTGGCCAGGCCTGTGGCCTGCCCTGGGGCAATAAGGTTGGTCAATGATGACAAATCAAGCGCGCTTTGCATTACTGCCACGGTGTCTTATCCATTAATTGTAATGCTTGGTCAGGAATTTTTATATTACATTCTTCTTGCTGAACCGTGGCTTTCTTTACTAATTATCAGTCATTTTCAAAGTAAGAAAATAGCCTGCAAGGATGTCTCAAGAATATATATATATATATATATATATATATATATATATATATATATATATATATATATATATATATATATATATACACAATATATATTCTGTGTGTGTGTGTGTGTGTGTGTGTGTGTGTGTGTGTGTGTGTGTGTGTGTGTGTGTGTGTGTGTGTGTGTGTGTGTGTGTTTTGTTGCACTTGGCCACTGGGCAAGGGCAACAAATATTTTTATTAAAAAGAAAGGCTCACTTAATGCCAGTTCCCATAGAAATGTAAGATAGAATAAAAAAAGAAAAAAGGATAAGTGTCTTGAAACCCTCCCTCTTGAAAAGTTCAAGTCATAGGAAGGAGGAAATACAGAAGCAGGCAGGGAGTTCCAGAGTTTACCAGAGAAAGGGATGAATAATTGAAAATATTGGTTAACTCTTGTATTAGAGAGGTGAACAGAATAAATTTGAGAGAAGGAAAGTCTTGTGCAGCCAGGCTGCAGGAGGAAGGAAGGCATGCAATTAGCAATATCAGAGGAGCAGTTAGCGTGAAAATACCAGTAGAAGATAGCAAGAGATACAACATTGCAGTGATGAGAAAGAGGTTGAAGATAGTTAGTTAGAGGAAAGGAGTTGATTAGACGAAAAGCTTTTGATTCCATCCTCTCTAAAATAACGGTGTGACTGGAACCCCTCCACCCCCATACACGTGAAGCAGACGCAATACATGGACATAATTAGTAGCGGGGTTGAGGGTTGAGGGGACGGGTAGTGAGAAAAACTGGTAGAGACGACACAGAATGCTTAACTCCATAGAAGCTGCTTTAACTAGAGATGAGATGTGAGGTTTCCAGTTTAGATTATAAGTAAAGGACGGACTGAGGATGTTTATTTTAGAATACAGGGGATAGTTGAGTGTCACTGAAGAAGAGTGGATAGATATATGGAAGGTTGTGTGAAGTTGATAAATGAAGGAATTGAGTTTTTGAGGTACTGAACATTACTAAATTTGCTCTACTCCAATAAAAAATTTTTAAGAGAGATCAGAAGTCAGGCGTTCTGTGGCTTCCCTGCATGTTTACTTCCTGAAGGGGAAGTCTATGAAAAAGACGTGAAAAAGTGCAGGGTGGTATCACCAGCGTAGGAGTACACAGGACAAGAAGTTTGGTTTAAAAGATCATTGATGAATAAAAGAGAGTGGGTGACAGGGCAGAACCTTGAGGAACATCATTGTTAATAGACTTAGGAGAACAGTGACCGTCTACCACAGCAGCAATAAAACGGAAAAGAATAGGAAATTTAGGATGAAGTTACAGAGAAGATAGAAACCGTAGGAGGGTAGTTTGGAAATCAAACCTTTGTGTCAGACTATCGAAAGCTTTTGATATGTCTAAGGCAACAGCAAAAAGTTTCACCAAAATCACTAAAACTGTGTGTATTTTGTCCTCACATCTGGTGTGATGCAGCGCTGTGGCTGTGCAGTACTACCATCACATCTAAGACCGTGTGTGTGTGCGTGTCTTATTCTCTCTCTCTCTCTCTCTCTCTCTCTCTCTCTCTCTCTCTCTCTCTCTCTCTCTCTCTCTCTCTCTCCCTTCCGTGCCCTCCTCTCCCATTCTTTCCTCCCCATTCCCTCTGTCGTAATCCTCCAACTTACCTTTTAGATAAGGCAGAATCTACTCAGGAACTGCACTAATTATTTATACATCAAGCACTTCAAAGTTTAAGTCCAGGTTGCCGAGAGTTAAGGCTGGGGTTCTCACAGTGGGATAAGCCACAAACGCAGCTCAGAAAAACAAACATTATTTATTAACCAGTAAATAAATATTCCAACAATACATGCAGGCAACGATAGACAATAACTCCACCACATTTTAAGCTTCGAGTAACTTTTTAATAAATCTTGACATCACTATTTACTTTACTTTAGTAGGGCTTTATCAGCCAACTCAGGTCATTCAATAATGCATAATACATAAACATGTAAATGCACACACAATATGATCACATATGATCACATGTAGTGCTAAAATATTAGCACTACATGCGAAATGCCACAAAATATATTAAATCACTTATTAAGATTCAATATTATATCAGCACATGAAAATAACATATAATACATGGAGACCACAATATACTGGAAACAACATACTAAATCGAGACATACAAGGCACTTAAGAAAAATCTAAGTATTACTTACGACCAAGACGAGACAAAAAATGACTGGAAGCTTCATGGTACTGCGAATTGTGAGCACCTTCCAAAAACTTGTAACGCTTCACTCTTGGAGTCTAGATAAGATCTGAGAGAGCCGTTCGCTGCTTCACCTTGTATTCAATTTTGACGACGGCAACATCGACCTACTTACGTTGCTACCTACTGCTACATAAGGACTTATCCTTTAAGATTTAAAATCTAACTAGTTAGTACACTCATCTCTTCCTTCAATATACTCGATCACCAGGATGTTTTTACTTCACTAAGTAGTACGTAGGTTCATAAGAAACATGTCTCAGTGGGAGTCTATAGTTAATCACCCTTACATATAAGCATATGTAGCTTTTCCATGTCCTTCTAGCTCGCACATTACTGAGGCTAATAGTAGGTCACTGTTTTGTGAGGCCATCAACTTGCGTAGGCTGGCTCTATCTCTATTTCATTATAGTACATCAGTAAGTTTGTAGTAATGGTAAATTGATTTTTGATAGGTCCATTACTCACGCTGCCTTAGTCACCTTTACTCAGCGCTCGGGTGCCTCGGTATCAGGGTAGACACTGTCCCGCTCATGAACAAGGTGTGTGGGTGACATGGCCTCACGAGGGGTCCTGTCGGGGGTGTTATTGTGGACGGCGTAGGCGCTGACGTTGTCGGGGGCAATGCTATAGGCCTGGGTGCCTTGGCTGCGACACTTCCCTCTCCCTTTCCTGGCCTCCTCAGCCTTCCCTCCCTCCTTCCATCCGTATCACCCACCCACCCTTTGTTCTTATTCTCTCTCTCTCTCTCTCTCTCTCTCTCTCTCTCTCTCTCTCTCTCTCTCTCTCTCTCTCTCTCTCTCTCTCTGTGTGTGTGTGTGTGTGTGTGTGTGTGTGTGTGTGTGTGTGAGAGAGAGAGAGAGAGAGAGAGAGAGAGAGAGAGAGAGAGAGAGAGAGAGAGAGAGAGAGAGAGAGAGAGAGAATAAGAACAATCCTGAGGACTGCGAAGTTGAATGAGACTGATTGAGAATGAAAATGGATGGAAGGAGTATAAATGTGAAGGAAATGGATGGAGGAAATATGAAAAGGAGGGAAGGGGAGAGAGAGAGAGAGAGAGAGAGAGAGAGAGAGAGAGAGAGAGAGAGAGAGAGAGAGAGAGAGAGAGAGAGAGGAGGGATGGATGGATGGAGAGGGAATGGAGAGGGAAGAAGGGAAGGGAGAAGAGGGCAGGAAAGGAGGGAGGGAAGGAAAAGGAGAACAGGTAGAGGTGGGCAGGGAAGGGGGAAGAAGGGAAGGGAAGGGAAGGGGAGGGAGGGAAAAGAGAGAGAGAGAGAGAGAGAGAGAGAGAGAGAGAGAGAGAGAGAGAGAGAGAGAGAGAGAGAGAGAGAGAGAGAGAGAGAAATGTTTATTATTAGTAATATTATTAGTTACAATATTTATGCTTAGTGGACTATTGCTTCAACTCCTATAGGCCTATATGCCTAGGCTTACAGGCCTAGGCGTCTGTACCACGACCGCATTAGACACGGTAATTATTAGGTACTTTTTTCAAGAAAAAAGTGCGTCTAATGCGCCGGCAAATACGGTAACTTTACAATTTATATACAAAATCACAACACAACCAGTAATACATTGATATTATGCGTGATGCAAGTAGAAATTTCCACAGCTACCAATAAAAGGACTCGCATGGTATTTTCTGTTAAACATAGTATATGTCACCATATCACGCATTGTTTATATAAATATGAATCGCAGAATATTTTTCATCATTTCAATATATGTAAAATGCGTTAATTATCTAGTTTTGAAAGTTTGTATAATTTGCATGAGTAGCAACACAATAAGGAGCTCCCTCTCCCACGAAAGAACAGGAAAGCGTCTGCTAATAACTTAGAAAGAGCCTTCCCTATAAGACTCCGTGGAAAGGGGCTAGGGGTACATTGATAATTTCCCGGAATCTCTCTTCCTTCCTCCCCTACCATTCCTAGTGTTTCTCTTTTTTCTTATACGTTTTTTTTCTCTTTTTACGTGGTTCATATGAAATAAAATTATAAGATAAGTGTTACAGAGTTCATGGAAAGATAAGGATTATGGGGTTCATGCAATAAACATAATAGGACTGGTGAAGAAGACTTATTTAACTTTTTACGTATCTATTATTGCTTGCTCTCTTTTCTCTTCAGGTGAATGTGTGGTAACAGATGCGTGGGACTGCTTTGCCTTCTGCCAGAACCACGAGCCATGTCCTATGTTAACGTATCATAGCAGCGGGTTTAAATTTTCCCTTCAGCCTTCACACAATGGCCTCGGAACAGAGCAGATGGAAAACATCACGACTTCATTCCCAATGACTACAAATGAATCTTTAAAGATTCGACACCTTCAAGAGGTGACACCAGGACCTAACGTATTGAAGGAGTGGCAAAGCAGCACAGATCATACGTGGGAGAAAGGAAAAGGCAAGGATATGGCTGACGGGACATGGAACCTAAAGGAAAATCAGACTATGGTGTACATAATTGAGGGCGTGGATGGATGGTCCAGCAAGATGGGGTTCAACGTGAGGTGAGAGAGAGAGAGAGAGAGAGAGAGAGAGAGAGAGAGAGAGAGAGAGAGAGAGAGAGAGAGAGAGAGAGATTCAGTATTGTGGTACTTCACTCCCGAGGGCAAACAAACCTAAATTTGCAATGTAGGAAAGAACCAATAGTACTGAAGAGTCTTTGGGCGTTAGCGTTGGTGACAGTGCATGGTTGACACCACACTTTGGGAACCATACCATGATGAAAATTTTTCATCTAGTCACTCTACCTCTTTACTTAGTACAGTGACTCCTCAATTTTTTTTTTTTTTTTTTGCATTGTGCCCATTTTCCTAAATTCTGCGTATGGTGTTAATTTTCCTCAAAGTGAGGAATTTTTAACGGATCTATATACACAGAAAATGATAGATATCATCACATTAAAACTTGCATCAATATAGGTAATTAGCAGACAAAAATGCTTGTGTTTGCAGATATAGATTGCTGCTCACAAAAGGTAAAGGAGCAGATATTTCAAACAATGAATGTTCAGTTATTTGAGAGAGATTACAGTATCATTGTAGTATATAGCTCACTCATCCATTGCCATAAAGACCCTCTCTCATCCCTATTCTGTTTAATTCCCTAATTTTAGAGTCAACCAGTATTCCCAGTCTTTAATCCCTTTTACTGGTAAACTCTGGAACTTGCTGCCTGTTGCTGTATTTCTTCCTACTTACGAGGGACGTTTAAAGACAGTTATCATAATTTTGGATATTCTTTTTGACAGTACTCTTCAAGGATAGGTACCTTCAGTGTCTGTTGTTGTTCTTGATGTTGTTACTATTGGCAACATACAAAGCAAAGGACAGAATGAGGATGTGCAGTGTAAAAAGAAAGGGCCAGTTGATTGTCACTGAAGAAGATGTGGTAGTTATGTAGAAGGTGTTGAGCTAATAGATGGAGTACTTGGGTTTATGAGAAGTCAGGGGTTCTGTGACTTCCCTGTGTGAGTTCAATTCCTGGACGTACTTAAGTTATAACAATGTTTTTGTGATATCATGCTACTGATTACCACAATGTGAAAAATCCCACCCTCCCAAGAGATATATACTAAAGAGAATGTAATAAAAATAGAAAAGAGGAAGAGGAGAAAATAGAGGAAAGTAAAGTTAGTGGTGGGAAATGTACAGCGATGAGGAAGACCTGGCAGAGACAGGGGGTTATGTAAATGAGGGTGTGGGCTGTAAATGGGTAAAGGGGCTCATAGGTGCATTTTCCATTTACTACATAATTCCTCAGACCTGGAACTCTTTGGGCAGGGAAAAATGAAAAGTTCTTTATTGGAATTATTTTTGGTCCATAGTCGGGGAGCTGATATTCAGATAAAAAACCATCCCCATACTATTAATGCATGACTGAGTCTTGAATTATAACAAAAAAATAATTAAAAAGTAATGAGTACAGCCTAAATGTGATTCATCAAAAGAATGTTACCTATATCATACACAGAAGATCGCAAATGAAAAAGGTTTTATGAGGATTTAACACAAAACTTACCTAGTAATGTGAGAAGCCAACAATCATATATACTTTTTTTGTACATATGCGTAGGGAGAATATTTAATCATATGCGAAAAGAGAAAGTCTGGTCATAACAGGAAGGTTATGCACCTGCTGAGTACAAATGGGTCCTAACTGTCGTGGATATCACTTGATTTCAAATCCAACGGCACTAAGGTCCAGTTGCTCAACTTAGTGTTGCAATTACTTGAATATCAGATGACCTCAGTACCAATAGCTCCCGTATCAGACGACTTGTAATCGGAATGAGAGAGAGAGAGAGAGAGAGAGAGAGAGAGAGAGTATATTGTTGTCAGGATCTCGATACCATCATAACACTTCTTTCCGCATCCACTCTTTTCCGTCCAGCATAGAGTGTCAGGGCGGAGTGTATGGGAAGGAAGATGGAGACAAGGAGATCTGCGAGCCTGCCGTGTTGAGCCAGGCTGGCTTCTGGATTTACGTGGTTCTCCTGCTGGTGGCGTACATCACTGCCACCACTGTGGAGTCCATATCTGACGCTGTATGCTGTGACACTATTGGTGGGTGAAAGGGAGGGAAAGTACGATGTGGAATGGGACATGGAAAGTAAAGGAGATACAAGTACTGGGAGAATAGTGATAGCTGGTCTTTTTTCAAAAAAAAAAAAAAAAAAAAACGGTTCGTGTTCTCTTTTGTACTACACGCCATCTTTTGTGTTCTTTATTGATTTTCTATAACTGGACCAGGGACCAATCACTCATCTATTTTTCCTGTTGTCTATCACATGGATTACAAGAAAATGAATGTGGCTTTAGATCAGTGGTGATTGGCATCGAGCTCAGCTTAACTAGCTAAGTCCATTAATAAAATTCCTGGAGAAGTTGAAGGTCCTCATGTGTTTCCATTTTATTTAAATCTCTTGGTTGTCTGGGCACCTCTAAGCAATGTTTTGGATGATGTAAAGAGGGTGATGTGAGAGCACCAAAAGTTGCTAGCTAATATAATATACGAGTAAACCTGTGAAACTTGGGTGTACAGTCAGAAAGTGTTTCCAAACTATCATGGCTAAGATTTCCCGATCTGGGAAAACTTCGTAGAAACAAACATTATATATATATATATATATATATATATATATATATATATATATATATATATATATATATATATATATATATATATATATATATATATATATATATATATATATATATATATATATATATATATACACACACACACACACACACACACACACACACACACACACACACACACACACACACACACACACACACACACACACAGAGAGAGAGAGAGGAGGCGTTATTAAGGGGTGATGAAAATAATAGTTTAAGGGAGAGTAGGAATGAAAGAGGGAGATGAGAACAGATTACGAAGGATGAGGAGAATGAAAAAAGGGAGGGCGGGAAGGCCAGCGTGAATGAGGAAGGGAGGGAATGCCAGAATGAGTGGGGAAAGGGAGCGAAGAACAGTATGAATGTGTAGTGGAGAAAAGAGATATAAGAGCTAGGGAAATATGACTAATAAATGACGATGCCACAGGTATTGAAAGCTGTAGTACTGGGTAATAATGTTTGCTCATATATAGAAAGGACACTGGTAACTTTCCTCTGTCTTTTAAAACCATCATTCCTCCTCCTCCTCCTTTTATTATTACTATTACTATCTGCACTATTATAACTGTTCCTCTTCCCCTGAGTGACGTGGTTTAGCTTCCAGGTGAGGGCGGAAACTACGGGCAACAGCGTGTGTGGGGCGTGTTGAGTTACGGCTTGCTGGGGGCGCTAAGTGGCTTGCTGGTGGACTGGCGCTCTGGAGACAGCACTGTCAGGGACTACAGGCCGGCTTTCTTCCTCATGACCGCTTGCGGGGCCCTTGACCTCCTTCTGTCAGCAGCCTGCCTCAAGGTTAGGGCATTATGGTGATAATGGTGTTCCTCTGATTCTGGCTATGGTATTATTGTTATTGTTGTTGCCTGTAACTTACTTTTCTGCTCAGTGTTGTCATAATTTATAATGTAACTCGCTGCACTGCAGAAGACTCATTTTTCACCTCTATTCTGTCCACCTCTATAATGTAAGAGTTTTCTTAATTTCCTCCTTCCTATGACTTGAACTCTTTCAAGAGGAAGGTTTCAAGACACTTATCTTTTGCTATTTTATCATTCTGTTTAGCATGGCTCTAGGAACTGGCATTAAAGTGGGCCTTTTTTAATTCAAATTTTTGTTGCCCTTGGCCAGTGGCCATCTTTCATAAAAAAAAAAAAAATGGAGTAACAATGCATTCTTAAGCATTAGATCAGTTATCCATTATCTTTCCTTGATCATGTTAACTCTCTCTCTCTCTCTCTCTCTCTCTCTCTCTCTCTCTCTCTCTCTCTCTCTCTCTCTCTCTCTCTCTCTCTCTCTGACGAACCTCGTAGACTTCTTTGAAGAACCTCTTAAACTTCTTGACGAACCTCTTAGATTTCTTTGACGAACTTCTTAGACTTCTATGATATTCTGAACCAGTATGACGAAAATAAAGTGGTAGATATAATATATTTTGATTCTGAAAAGGCCTTCGACAAAGACCAAAAAAAACAGGGGCGGCTGGTCCATAAGGGCTGCTGGGCTGCATACCTCCCTGTCTCTGCCTTGCCAGGCAGGTGAATGTTTCATTCATATAATTCATTTTATACAAATAAATAATTATACTTTCCATTCACTATTTTTTTTCGTTTTTTTCTATAATTTTCTAACACAAACTACTAGTAGATTTGATAAATTAATTACAAAGTAAAACACTTCCAGGATTGGCACAGCGCCAACCTGCCCGGGAGCAGCCAGCGGGTCTATAGCAGGGCTGGAGCCAGTTCAGCCCTGAGCGGAGAGTGACATTCGGTCTCTGTTTTTTTTTTTTTTTTTATGTAGGAAGGACACTGGCCAAGGGCAACAAAAATCCAATAAAAAAAAATGCCCACTGAAATGCCAGTCCCATAAAAGGTTCAAAGCAGTAGTCAAAAACTGATGAATAAGTGTCTTGAAACCTCCCTCTTGAAGGAATTCAAGTCATAGGAAGGTGGAAATACAGAAGCAGGCAGGGAGTTCCAGAGTTTACCAGAGAAAGGGATGAATGATTGAGAGTACTGGTTAACTTGTGCGTTAGAGAGGTGGACAGAATAGGGGTGAGAGAAAGAAGAAAGTCTTGTGCAGTGAGGCCGCGGGAGGAGGGGAGGCATGCAGTTAGCAAGATCAGAAGAGCAGTTAGCATAAAAATAGCGGTAGAAGACAGCTAGAGATGCAACATTGCGGTGGTGAGAGAGAGGCTGAAGACAGTCAGTTAGAGGAGAGGAGTTGATGAGATGAAAAGCTTTTGATTCCACCCTGTCTAGAAGACCAGTATGAGTGGAACCCCCCATACATGTGAAGCATGTATGGCCCTTGTACAGAGTTAGCAGCTGGGGGGGGGTGTGAGAAAAACTGGCGGAGACGTCTCAGAATGCCTAACTTCATAGAAGCTGTTTTAGCTAGAGATGAGATGTGAAGTTTCCAGTTCAGATTATAAGTAAAGGACAGACCAAGGATGTTCAGTGTAGAAGAGGGGGACAGTTGAGTGTCACTGAAGAAGAGGGGATAGTTGTCTGGTAGGTTGTGTTGAGTTGATGGAGGAATTGAGTTTTTGAGGCATTGAACAATACCAGGTTTGCTCTGCTCCAATCAGAAATTTTAGAAAGATCAGAAGTCAAGCGTTCTGTGGCTTCCCTGTGTGAAATGTTTACTTCCTAAAGGGTTGGATGTCTATGAAAAGACGTGGAAAAGTGCAGGGTGGTATCATTAGCGTAGGAGTGGATAGGACAAGAAGTTTGGTTTAGAAGATCATTAATGAATAATAAGAAGAGAGTGGGTGACATGACAGAACCCTGAGGAACACCACTGTTAATAGATTTAGGAGAAGAACAGTGACTGTCTACCACAGCAGCAATAGAACGGCCAGAAAGAAAACTTGAGATGAAGTTACAGAGAGAAGGATAGAAGCCGTAGGAGGGTAGTTTGGAAATCAAAGCTTTGTGCCAGACTCTATCAAAAGCTTTTGATATGTCCAAGGCAATAGCAAAAGTTTCACCAAAATCTCTAAAAGAGGATGACCAAGACTCAGTAAGGAAAGCCACCAGTAGAGCAGCCTTGACGGACCCTGTACTGGCGATCAGATAGAAGGCTGTGAAGTGATAAATGTTTAAGAATCTTCCTGTTGAGGATAGATTCAAAAACTTTAGATAGGCAGGAAATTAAGGCAATAGGACGGTAGTTTGAGGGATTAGAACGGTCCATTTTTAGGAACAGG
Source organism: Scylla paramamosain (assembly GCF_035594125.1). NCBI lineage: Eukaryota > Metazoa > Arthropoda > Malacostraca > Decapoda > Portunidae > Scylla > Scylla paramamosain. The sequence continues at coordinate 23,530,130 of NC_087153.1, read as the reverse complement.
TTGAATGTAGGCAAACTTCCAGCAAGAAGGAAAGGTAGATGTTGACAGACAGAGCTGAAAGAGTTTGACTAGGCAAGGTGCAAGCACGGAGGTACAGTTTAGGAGAACAATAGGAGGGACCCCATCAGGTCAATAAGCCTTCTGAGGGTTTAGACCAGCAAGGGCATGGAAAACATCATTGTGAAGAATTTTAATAGGTGGCATGAAGTAGTCAGAGGGTGGAGGAGAGGGAGGATCAAGCCCAGAATCGTCCAAGGTAGAGTTTTTAGCAAAGGTTTGAGGGAAGAGTTCAGCTTTAGAAGTAGATGTGGTAGCAGTGGTGCCATCTGATTGAAATAAAGGAGGGAAAGAAGAAGCAAAGTTATTGGAGATATTTTTGGCTAGATGCCAGAAGTCATGAGGGGAGTTAGATCTTGAAAAGTTTTGATACTTTCTGTTAATGAAGGAGTTTTGGCTAGTTGGAGAACAGACTTGGCATGGTTCCGGGCAAAAATATAAAGTGCATGAGATTCTGGTGATGGAAGGCTTAAGTACCTTTTGTGGTCCACCTCTCTATCATGTATAGCATGAGAACAAGCTGTGTTAAACCAAGGTTTAGAAGGTTTAGGACGAGAAAAAGAGTGAGGAATGTACGCCTCCATGCCAGACACTATCACCTCTGTTATGCACTCAGCACACAAAGACGGGTCTCTGACACGAAGCAGTAATCATTCCAAGGAAAATCAGCAAAATACCTCCTCAGGTCCCCCCAACTAGCAGAGGCAAAACGCCAGAGGCACCTTCGTTTAGGGGGATCCTGAGGAGATCCTAGGGGGATCCTGTCAAAGAGATACAGGGCTTCTTTACTTCTGGGTCTCTGTCTGTCAGTTCCAGAATATTCTGCACTAACATCGGCCATCTCACCTTGTCCAGTCTGAGAAACGGAGGCCCTTGAAGCCATCTACAGTTCTTGCGTAGCTCTGCTCCTTGCAGTCCGCAACTTGCGTCATCAGCTGGGTTTTGAGTTGATGGCACATGGCACCACTGCTCACTGTCTGAGCGTTCGTGTGTCATCGCCACTCGGTTGGCTATGAACGTATGGAAGCGGCATTCAGTGTTTCTGATGTACTGAAGAACCACCATGCTGTCAGTAAAAAAACACTGATCTCCTTGTTTGGAATTCCAGTTCGTTCCTCAAGTGTCTATCAGCTTTTGCTGCCAGCACTGCTGCACATAGTTCTAGGCATGGAATCATCTGTTGTTTCTGTGGTGCCAGCCTAGCTTTCCCAAATATGAAGGTCACATGATGTACTCCACTGTCATCTGTCATCCTCAAGTAGGATACCATTCTGTATGCTCATTGTGAAGCATCATAGAAATGGTGAATCTGTACAGTGCTCACAGGTTTTGTACTCTCAGGCCAATACCACCTTGGGATTCGTACTTTCTCTCGATGGACAACATCATTTTGCCATTTCTGCCATGCCACAGCATTCTGACTTCCTCCAGCATTCTTCTTGGAATATCAGTTTCACTTTGTTGCTTTGATGAGGATTGGGGCTTTGATGCCTAGGTGATCATATATGGAGCTAATCATGCTCAAAAGTCCCTGTTTTGTCTCTAGCCGTGGCAGAATTTGAATCCGGACAGCCAGTTAGTCTTCTTCCAAGTCCCAGAGGATCCCTAAAGCCCTTTCTGTTGGTAATTTGTCGTCCTTTACTATGACTTCTCGCACACTTGTTGCTCTCTCTGGTTTTGGTACCATCTCAAGGACTTCCTACTTATTGCAAATCCACTTCATCAAATGGAATCCACTCTTGTTCAATAGTTGCTGCAGATGGTGTGTCATCCCTGTAGCTCTGCACAGAGAAGGGACGGAGAGTAGTAAATCATTGACATAGAAGCTGCGTCTGGCCATTCTGACTTCTTCTGTGAAGTGTGGTCCATAGTCGTCAAAGGTCCGTTGTAGGGGATATCCAGTGCAGGATGGGCTCCACACCTCTTTGAAAAAGTGTACCATCTTTCTGTAAGTGATGGGCTCTCGCTGCCAATCACCACCCTTCCACCACAGGAAGTGGAGAGCATTTCGCTTCTCTGGAGCTACTTGCACCTGGTGAAACATCGCTTCGATATCAGCCATGAGGTGTTGTCTGTGTTGTCGGAATCTGAGGATCACCCCTGTCAATGTATTGTTCAGGTCCGGCTCTTGCATTATCCTCTTATTCAATGATACAGGCTGATATGAAGCTGCACAGTCGAATACTATTCTCACCTTTCCTGGTTTGTTTGCGTTCAGGACTGGATGATGGGGAAGGTACCGCATCTTCCATGAACTTGAATCCGTGCTACTCTCCAGGTGCAAGACCCTTTCAGCGTGACCTGCATCAAGTAACCTTTGCATCTCTTCCTTATATCTCTCACCGAGCTGCGGATGTTGTTGCAATCGTCCTTTTAGACCCTGTAGCCTTTGTTCTGCCATCCTCTTGTTGACCAGTAACTTATGATGAGCATGCCGGAATGGAATAGGGAGCTGGTAGTGCTCATCCACTATATTCCATTTCCTTGACCATAGCTTGATGACCTCCTTATCCTCTATTGAATAGGCTTCTCCTTCTTCGTAGGTGAATTCATGACCCCATACCTCTATACCTCTATACTGACCTCTATACTATCTTCTAGACGTTCTCCAGCCCTTGAGGTGAACATTCTACTTCTGTTGTTATCAGGCAAGTCAGACAAGTTGTCCCCATCTTTCCTAATGGGCCCATTTACAGTCCATCCTAACAGGATACGTGTCGCAAAGGGCTCTCCATAGCTCCCTGTTCTCACCTTGAGTGGAATTAACGCTTGTGGTACGTCCAGACATATCAATAACTCCACGTTCGATGGTGTTTTACATGGTGTAACTCCCCTCAGGTGGTCCCACGATCTGACCTCTTCATTACTGGGGGCAGCTGTTGCCAACGAGGCCAGCGAGTGTTTGACAGCTAATGTTCTAGGGATTTCGACAGTTCGACGCTTCCTCATTCCCATGCTGATCACAACCAAGTTGATCTGTTGTGTCTTCAGCATTGACATCTCTCTCATGAGTGTGCCTATGGAAAGGGACACTGGTCTCCCCACAGCTTGAAGTTAGTTAGCCAAGTGCTCTGTACAATATGATCAGTCACTGCCTGAATCTAAGGGCACCAGTAATCAACCCTGTCTGTCCCCCTGCGGGTTTTCTTACATTAACCTTCACTATAGGTAAGGTGACTTTCTCACAGCCTGATTGTCAGGTGGAACTGTCATTCCCACTCCATTGAGCATTGCTGGTGTGGCTTGTCTCAGCTCCTCTCATTCACCTACATGAGTTTCCCTGTGCTATCATCGTCACAGTCCGTTTGCCTCTTGCTTCCCTTTCTTCTTTCACCCCTCTGTCATTTAACCGTGTGATGGTTACAATCGGGCTGACACTGCTTCTTTGTCGCTTGTTGCTATGCAGTTTGCTCTCTCGTCGGTAATCTGGTTGGTCACTAGCTCTTTTTATACCCCTTTCGTTATTCCCAGAGCCGTTTGGTAATGCTTCATCTTTCATTGGTCTCTTGGGGCCCAATGGGTTCCTCATAGGGAAATGTAGAAGGTCTGAATGGTAGCAAGTGCATTCCTCAACTCCACTGAGCTTGCAGCATCTGCATCCTGCCATCTGGTGTCCTTTACCCAGGCATGCGTAACATCGTTTCTCATGTCTCACCAGGAGTGTTCTAGTCCATATAGACACTTCACTGAAAACAGGACAACTCTGGAGAGGGTGACTTTTCTGGCACACCGTACATAGTTGATCTCTTCTACCGTGGTTTTCCTCCACTGACGTCACCAATCCCACTGGTCTCTTCCATGATGATGGGGAAGCTCCAACAGATCTACTTTGCTGTATGCTCGGATGTTGCTGGGTCCTAGCTAGCGATGCCCATTTTGCTCACCCTAACGTTTCACTGAGGAATAGTTGAAGCCACTGGATGCGTGGGAGCTCACCATCATGGCTTTTCCGATATTTAAAGAGGCTAGTTTTGTAACACTCTTGTAATCTTCCTCTAAACTGCTCAGCTATCAGTCTCACCTACCCTTGTGTGTCTATTTCCCTCAGGTATCTGAGGTCTTGTAGGTTTGTTATGCAGTTTACAAGGTCGTGTTCTAGGTCTTTCAGGCCTTGTATGTCGTTCCAACTTACAGTTGCTCCATGCCAAACTTTGTTGACTAGTTCACTAACGTATGTCTCTTTGTCTCCATACTCCTTGTTCAATGTGGCGAATGCTTGTTCATATTCCAATTTTGGGTCTTTAATTCGTATGCATCCTTGCAATGTTGCCTTTATGGGTCCAGCATAAGCTGACAGGAGCATTTTGAGCTTCATTCTGTATGGGATGTTCGTCACCTCCACATGGTCCTTGAAGGCCTGTCGAAATTCCCAATAGTCTCCACAAGAACCTCCACTAAATGTAGGTGGCGGCATGCAAGCGAGTCTCATGGTGTCCATCATTTCTTTCATGCCTGGAGCCAACCTTCACCCTCAGACTGTCTTCCATCTTCTCTCTTTAATGTTTCCACTGCTGGGCCATCCCTTTGTTGGGCGTCATACCCTATCTTCTCTCTCTGTATCACATCCACTGACTGGCCACCCTCTTGTTGGATGTTGCACTCCACCACTAGTTGTGTCAGGAAAAGGGTGTCATGTGTCATGTTGTTTTCCTTCCCTGCATCGTTCCCTTTCCCTCTCTGATCAGGGTGATCTTCCTCCCCCTGGTAACATGTCTGGGCGCGTATCTGGCTGGCACTAGGCGAGTAAGGCTCTTTCTCCCTCTACTCTCTCTCCCCCTGATCAGAACAATCTTCCTCCCCCTGGTTTCGTACTGGGGTCTGTTCTTGGATGGCTTCACGAGGGCGAGGTTCAGATAAGGTACAACGAGTCATTTCATCTTCCTCAGCCATTGGCAATGCGGTGCCATGCCCCATTGCTCTTGCGAATTTCTATGGTTCTTCTTGCATTGTCTCCATCGCTTCCTTCCTCTGGGTACGTTCTTCCATGAGTACTTGCGTCAATTGTTGTATCATCTCTTTCATCTCCTTTATTTGTGTGGATGTTTGTGGATACATCTTCGCTTTGAGAATGTTGTCCACCAGGTGAACCTCATCCACTGACTTCGTTTCGTGGTGAGCTCGACCTTCCATCCATCGTGACTGGGGCCTGGGCGTAGATCTTTGTTAAAGGGGTGTTAGCTGAAGGGTTGGTAATTGAGTCTGCAGGACTGGTGTTACGGAAGGACTGCCAGGAAGGTTGATATCACTCAAAGACAGACTGAAGGACTGACAGACTGACTGAAGGACAGACTGAATGACTGGTGTCCCGTAAGGACTCACTGAAGAACTCACTGAAGGACTAGTGTCCCTTTAGGACTTACTAAAGGACTAGTGTCCCTTAAGGACTCACTGAAGAACTCAGTGAAGGACTGGTGTCCCTTAAGGACTCAATGAAAGGACGCACTGAAGGACTAGTGTCCCCTAAAGACTCACTGAAGGACTCACTGAAGGACTAGTGTCCCTTGAGGACTCACTAAAGGACTCACTGAAAGACTAGTGTCCCTTAAGGACTCACTGAAGGACTAGTGTCCCTTAAGGGCTCACTGAAGGACTAGTGTCCCTTAAGGACTCACTGAAGGACTGATATCACTGCTTCTGCCGTCACGTCAGATTCCTTGATCGTTGTCCACCATCTGATGTACACTCATCACACTGCATGTGGTGTTCACCATACTTACTTACACACACTGCTTCTGCAGTCACGACAGATTCTTTGTTTGTTGTGTGATGTTCACTCGTCACACTGTGTGTGGTTTTCACCATACTTACATACACACACACCCGTGTGCAAATTACCTCTCTCCCTTCCCGGCTGAGCTACGTGCACCAGACCCTCCCCGGCCGCCTGGAACGAGGGCACTGCGCCAGTTTCCTGTCCAGGCAATGCACACACACTCACTGCCCACCCTCGAGGCAGGACGGAGGTGCCCCGCACACTGCGCACCCGCCCTCGGCAACGCACACAGGAACACACACTCGCTGCCCGCCCTCGAGGCAGGAGGGAAAGGCCTTGCCTGCTGCTCGCCTCTGCACACGCACATATAACACACACTCGTTGATCTGGCCTGGGGAGGATGCCCGCCCCGCGCGCCACTTTTCTGCACGTCACTTTTCTGCTCCGTCCTCTGCGAGGACGAACTGCATCGGTCCCTTCTGGAAGCCCGCCAGCGTCTCCCCTCGGGTGGTGTGACTACTCCAGGAAAGTGCTACTGGACGTTCACAGAAGACAACACATTTGACTGTAGCTGGCCGGAAACAGTTAAAGGATTTTAGACTCACATGGTGATGCGAATCGTATATTGCATTTGGTCAAACCTGAAGACATATATAATAAACATAAGACGTGCGTAGCACTACTAACTATTACATACTGTATCAAAACCATTACATACTGTATCAACATAATGCATCACTAATCATGGATTATGCTAATTAGGGCAATCGACTCCTCCTCATAATACAGATGTGGAACTCACGTGTTTGGGGTTTTAAGGAGGCCTGTCACCAAGCAACATCTGCGTCTGTATTGTAGTGGTCCGATCTTTCCTGGAGTAGTCACACACTAACTCGGTGGCGGTACAAAGGAATCTGCCCCTCCGGGCTTCGTCCCTGCTGGCTCTCGGCGCCTCGCGTCTGCCTATCTTGCCCTTAGATCAGCGATAGTTCCTGAGTGACCCATGTGTCTTATCTACCCTACACGCCATGTCATCAACTTTACCACGTAAACACAACCCTAACTGCCTCTCTACAGCATAGCTCTCCACAGCTAGTTCTTCTCACACAACTACACTACTGCAATTAACTATAAAAAAAAAAAAAGTATTTCAAACTCACGATGACCCACCAGGTGTTGTCCGCTTTATTGCCACATATTGAACCAAACATTCACTATAAACTGGTAACTGTCCACTAACCAGGGTATATTAGCATGAAATGTTCTAAATACCTTTTGATTTTTGCATTAGATAGTAAGTGATATGAATAATTGTTATATATATAAAGAAAAGAAGATACTTCATGAAAAAATGTGGCATATCAGGTCAGTTGACGTTGCCACCTGCTCCCGACCCAGAATCTAACGGGAGTGGGTGGGGGAAGGGTCGCCTCGACACAGGTGTGCGACTGAGTCATTCACCTCTTGGTAGCCAGGATGGAAGGTCACATTTGTTATACTTTTGTATTCCATCATATATATCACTTAAACATATCAGGAAAAATAAATATCAGAGTTTCATTCTCTCTTATAAGCACGTGTGGGTGTCTTGATTCTTATAACAAAGTCATACATGCAAATAAAGAGAACGGTTGTCTCCGTTTTCTGAGGGGGTGGGTTAGATTTGGCACCGCCGCTCCTTGAAGCGACCAACACCTGGTGGGTCATCGTGAGTTTGAAATACTTTTTTTTTTATAGGTACTATAATGAATTCAATTTCCTTAATCTCTATTCTAATTAACTTAGTTTCCTTAGGGTTTACATGCCTCATATTAGTCTCTCACCGCCAGCCTCACAGGACCTTGTGGGGCGGCACAGCTGGCGATTACACTCCCCTCATTTACTTTACCTTCATAGCACCGGAACTTAAGACACTACTAACTTATTACACTAATTCACACCAACTCTCATAACACAGAACATGTTATTTAGCATACATTTGTTTGTTCTTCCATCATTACTTCAATAACACTTCCATAACCGCCAGCATAACGGTTGCCGGTAATATATATATATATATATATATATATATATATATATATATATATATATATATATATATATATATATATATATATATATACATATAGTCACAGAAGGATTATTTTCATATCACGTGTAATTAATATATAGAGGTACAAAAATGGTTATTTTTATATGAACAAAATTTAAACCACACAGGATCTCCGAACCCTGACGAACGTACCTGTCATGATGATGGTCAGTTAGCGTCTGACACGAAAATACGCACCGAATCTTTTATAGGGACACCATACATCCCAGGAACTAGTCATAATTTTACAATATCATTAATAGTTTATCACCCTTCTACATTCACAAATATTCTTGAACATTTTTGCTAATGGTCCCACGTACCTCCTAAATCTAACATGGTCTATTAATAATTTTTAGGATCTAAATATTAACAAAGAATTTTCTCTAAATAGATAATGTTATCAGTTCTGACATATTTTCCCTTAATCTACAATATTTTGTGATTGGGATTTTTCATGTAAAATGTTTATTTTGCAATTGCCTTGTAAACCAAGGGGTATATTCCTCCACTCGCTCCTCCTTCATCTCCATACATCAACTCCTCTCAGGAGGAAGCAGTAGACACCTGCCGAAACGATAATTACTCCCAGTGAAGTCTAAAGCACTGTTCAGGGGGTGCTGTGAACTTATCATTAAACCCAGCTGTGACCTCACTGAACGTTTCCCTTTGTGTCTCACAACACAAGGGGGCAGTCACAGCCTGCCCTCTAAAGACAACTCTCTTCCTCCACACAAAACTACAAGCACCTAATAACACACACACCCTTCACTCAAAAATTTTAAAATCATGGCGACTCCTACACCAGCCTCGGAGTCCCCATCTGGGGAGGGGACCATAAATGTCCCCAGGTCGGACTGCCTTTCCGTCGACGACCCTAAGTGTCTTGACACCCCGCTCAACTTTTTCTTCATTAACTTCTGCAACATTCGCGGTCTAAGATCTAATTTTCAATCTGTAGAACACCACCTCTCCTCTTCTAAACCTCATCTTCTTTTCCTCACTGAAACTCAGGTGTCTGAGGCAACTGACAGTAGCCCCTTTTCTGTTCCCTTCTACTTTCTCTATCCTCATTTTCGATCCAAAGCTGGATGCTGCGTTTATGTGCGCAATGACTTAACCTGCTCTCGTGCCCACGCTCTTGAATCTTCCGAGTTTTCTACCATCTGGCTACGACTACAGAGTCATTCTCATACTAAATTTATCTGTGCTGTATACCTCTCTCCTAACTCCTCGGACTATAAGAAATTCTTTGACTACTTAACTTCCAAAGTGGAGCACATTCTGACCCTCTTCCCTTTTGCAGAGATCTCCATTCTTGGAGACTTCAATGTTCACCACCAGCTTTGGCTTTCCTCTCCCTTCACTGACCATCCTGGTGAACTAGCCTACAACTTTGCTATCCTCCATGACCTAGAGCAATTGGTGCAACACCCTACTCGTATTCCTGACCGTCTTGGAGATACGCCCAACATTCTTGACCTTTTCCTGACCTTTAATCCTTCAGCTTATGCTGTCACCCTTTCTTCTCCGTTGGGCTCCTCCGATCACAATCTCATATCTTTATCTTGTCCTATCACTCCAATCCCTCCTCAGGATCCCCCTAAGCGAAGGTGCCTCTGGCGTTTTGCCTCTGCTAGTTGGGGGGACCTGAGGAGGTATTTTGCTGATTTTCCTTGGAATGACTACTGCTTCCGTGTCAGAGACCCGTCTTTGTGTGCTGAGCGCATAACAGAGGTGATAGTGTCTGGCAATGAGGCGTACATTCCTCACTCTTTTTCTCGTCCTAAACCTTCTAAACCTTGGTTTAACACAGCTTGTTCTCGTGCTATACATGATAGAGAGGTGGCCCACAAAAGGTACTTAATTAAGCCTTCCATCACCAGAATCTCATGCACTTTATATTTCTGCCCGGAACCATGCCAAGTCTGTTCTCCAACAAGCCAAAAACTCCTTCATTAACAGAAAATGTCAAAACCTTTCAAGATCTAACTCCCCTCGTGATTTCTGGCATCTAGCCAAAAATATCTCCAATAACTTTGCTTCTTCTTCTTTCCCTCCTCTATTTCAACCAGATGGCACCGCTGCTTTCACATCTATTTCTAAAGCTGAACTCTTCGCTCAAACCTTTGCTAAAAACTCTACCTTGGAGGATTCTGGGCTTGTTCCTCCCTCTCCTCCACCTTCTTACTACTTCATGCCACCTATTAGAATTCTTCGCAATGATGTTTTCCATGCCCTTGCTGGCCTAAACCCTCGGAAGGCTTATGGACCTGATGAGGTCCCTCCTATTGTTCTCCGAAACTGTGCCTCCGTGCTTGCACCTTGCCTAGTCAAACTCTTTCAGCTCTGTCTGTCAACATCTACCTTTCCTTCTTGCTGGAAGTTTGCCTACATTCAACCTGTTCCTAAAAAGGGTGACCGCTCTAATCCCTCAAACTACCGTCCTATTGCTTTAATTTCCTGCCTATCTAAAGTTTTTGAATCTATCCTCAACAGGAAGATTCTTAAACATCTATCACTTCACAACCTTCTATCTGATCGCCAGTATGGGTTCCGTCAAGGCCGCTCTACTGGTGATCTTCTGGCTTTCCTTACTGAGTCTTGGTCATCCTCTTTTAGAGACTTTGGTGAAACTTTTGCTGTTGCCTTGGACATATCAAAAGCCTTTGATAGAGTCTGGCACAAAGCTTTGATTTCCAAACTACCCTCCTACGGTTTCTATCCTTCTCTCTGTAACTTCATCTCAAGTTTCCTTTCTGACCATTCTATTGCTGCTGTGGTAGACGGTCATTGTTCTTCTCCTAAATCTATTAACAGTGGTGTTCCTCAGGGTTCTGTCCTGTCACCCACTCTCTTCTTATTATTCATTAATGATCTTCTAAACCAAACTTCTTGTCCTATCCACTCCTATGCTGATGATACCACCCTGCACTTTTCCACGTCTTTTCATTGACGTCCAACCCTTCAGGAGGTAAACATATCACGCAGGGAAGCCACAGAACGCCTGACTTCTGATCTTTCTAAAATTTCTGATTGGGGCAGAGCAAACTTGGTATTGTTCAATGCCTCAAAAACTCAATTCCTCCATCTATCAACTCGACACAACCTTCCAGACAACTATCCCCTCTTCTTCAATGACACTCAACTGACCCCCTCTTCTACACTGAACATCCTCGGTCTGTCCTTTACTTATAATCTGAACTGGAAACTTCACATCTCATCTCTAGCTAAAACAGCTTCTGTGAAGTTAGGTGT
>NC_087153.1:23501510-23516510 GCF_035594125.1 Scylla paramamosain | reverse complement strand
CTCAGTCTTTAAATATGAAACTCAAGAAAATATCCGGCATTATTATGAAGATAAAAGAGGTTCAATTACGCTTTTTTCTCATTTTGTCATAATCTTGTCATTAAATACATTTCTGACAAAAATCATACTCAAAGAATACTCATTCCGGGCATATTCAGATAAGAATGGATCTTCTAATCCTTATGCTTAGATAATATTATTGATATGGTGGATTGTATAAGGAAGACTTGTAGAGTGATGCTTATATTGGAAATGCTCCACGCTATAACAATGTATAACATAACAAGCGACAAAGAAATCAAGATCTGCAAGGTAACTTTCGATAAGAGGCAACTTTTGATTGATATACCTGAGTGTACTGAAAGCTACCAGTTTTTATTTTATTAACATCAGCCATGCATGTGCAAATAATCTTGTGGCTTTCAACTACGTACGTTTGTGCTACTCGGCTATAACCCACTTCTCCTTTCTATCCCATCTTGACAACAATGCAGTATATCCTGACACAAAAATGGCTTATACAAGTATATTCATCTAAACTTATTTTTGTGATGAGAGTTATTCTGATATGATTATATGTCTACATTAATTTCTGGTTTATTTCAAAGCATTTCATGCCCAAATACACACTTTGGATCCGAATGAAGATTCACAAAGAAAGCCTAGTTTTGAGGATACATTTACATATAAAAGTGCACCAGTCTAACATTTTCAGACGAAACTACATCTTTCTGATAGATTTTGATGTGCTTTAAATGAATCTAGTGAGGAGCCAGTAGACACCTGCCGAAACGATAATTACTCCCAGCACTGTATCAGGGGGTACTGTGAACCTATCATTAAACCCAGTTGTGACCTCACTGAACGTTTCCCTTTGTGTCTTACAACACAAGGGGGGCAGTCACAGCTTGCCCTCTAAAGACAACTCTCTTCCTTCACACAAAACTACATGCATCTAATTACACAGACCCTTCACTCAAAATTCAAAATTATCATGGCGACTCCTACACTAGCCAACCTTGGAGTCGTCATCCGGGGAGGGGACCACACATGTCCCCAGGGAGGACTGCTCTTCTGGTATTGCCCCTAAGTGTTTTGACACTGCCCTCAAATTTTTCTTCATTAACTTCTGAAACATTCATGGTCTAAAATCAAATTTTCAGTCTGTAGAACACCATCCCTCCTTTCCTAAACCTCATCTTTTTCTTCACTGAAACACAGGTGTCTGAGGCAACTGACAGTAGCTCCTTTTCTGTTCCCTCCTACTTTCTCTATCCTCATTTTTCAATCCAAAGCTGGATGTTGCGTCTATGTGCGCACTGACTTAACCTGCTCTCGTGCCCACACTCTTGAATCTTTCGAGTTTTCCACCATCTGGCTATGACTACAGAATCACTCTCAAACTAAATTGATCTGTGCTGTATACCTCTCACTTAACTCCTTTGATTATAAGAAATTCTTTGACAACTTAACTTCCAAAGTGGAGCACATTCTGATTCTCTTCCCTTTTGCTGAGATCTCCATTCATTCTTGGAGACTTCAAGGCCTTCCTTTCCCTTCACTAACCATCATCCTGGTGAACTAGCCTTTAACTTTGCTGTCCTCCACGACCTAGAGCAACTGGTGCAATACCCTACTCGTATTCCTAACCGTCTTGGAAATACGCCCAACACTCTTGACCTTTTCCTAACCTCTAATCCTTCTGCTTATGCTGTCACCCTACTGTCTCTGTTGGGGTTCTCTGATCACAGTTTCATATCTGTATCTTGCCCTATTGTTCCAATTCCTCCTTCCGTGTCAGTGACCTGTCTCTGTGTGCTGAGCACATAACAAAAGTGATAATGTCTGGCATGAAGTACTTTTCTTACTCTTTTTCTCGACCTAAACCTTTCAAACCTTGGTTTAACACAACCTGTTCTCATGCTTTACATGGTATATAGGTGGTCCACAAAGGGTACTTGAGCTCTCCATCACCTGAATCTAATGCCAGGTCTGTTATTCAACTAACCAAAAACTTCATTAATAGAAAATGTCAAAATCTTTCAAGATCCAACTCCACTCATGACTTCTGGCAACTACTTAAAAATATCTCCAATAACTTTGCTTCTTCATCATTTCCTCCTTTATTTCAACCTGATGGCACCACTGCCATCTCTTGTATTTCTAAAGCTGAATTCTTCGCTCAGACCCTTGCTAAAAACTGTACCTTGGATGATTCAGGGCTTATTCCTCCCTCTTCTTCACCCTCTGACTACTTCATGCTACCCATTTAAATCCTTTGCTGTGATGTTTTTCATGCCCTCGCTGGCCTAAACCCTCAGAAGGCTTATAGACCTAATTGGGTCCCTCCTGCTGTTCTCCGAAACTATGCCTTCATGTTTGCACCTTGACTAGTCAAACTCTTTCAACTTGGTCTATCAACATCTACCTTTTCTTCTTGCTGGAAGTTTGCCTACATTCAGCATGTTCCTAAAAAGGGTGACCGTTCTGATCCCTCAAACTACCGTCCTATTGCTTTAATTTCCTGCTCATCTTAAGTTTTTGAAACTATCTTCAACAAGAAGATTCTTAAACATCTATCATTTCACAACCTTCTATCTGATCGCCAGTATGGATTCCAACAAGATCGCTCTACTGGTGATCTGGTTTTCCTTACTAAGTCTTGTTCATCTTCTTTTCAAGATTTCGGTGAAACTTTTGCTTTTGCCTTAGACATATGAAAAGCTTTTGATAGAGTTTGGCACAAAGCTTTGATTTCTAAATTACCTTTCTACGGGATCTATCCTTCTCTATGCAATTTCATCTAGTATGCTGTCTGACCGTTCTATTGCTGCTATGGTAGACGGTCACTGTTCTTCTCCTAAATCTATTAACAGTGGTGTTCTTCAGGGTTTTGTCCTGGCACCCACTCTCTCTTAGAGGATCATTCATCAATGATCCTCTAAATCAAACTTCTTGTCCTATTTACTTCTACGTTGATGATACCACCCTTCTCTTTTTCGCGTCTTTTCATAGATGTCCAACCTTTCAGGAGGTAAACAATTCACGCAGGGAAGCCACAGAACGCCCGACTTCTGATCTCTTTAAAATTTCTGATTGGGGCAGAGCAAACTTAGTATTGTTCAATGCCTCAAAAAAACACAATTTCTCCATCTATCAATATGACACAATCCTCCAGACAACTATACCCTCTTCTTTGATAACACTCAACTGTCCCCATCTTCTACAATGAACATCCTCAGTCTGTCCTTTACTTATAATCTAAACTGGAAACTTAACATTTCATCTCTAGCTAAAACAGCTTCTATGAAGTTAGGTGTTCTGTTCTCTGCCAATTTTTCTCAACCCCCTAGCTGCTAACTCTGTACAAGGTCTTTTTCCGCCCATGTATGGAGTATGCTTCACAAGTAGGCAGGGGGGATGGTTTCCACTCATACTACTACTTTTGTCAAGGTGAAATTAAAAGGCTTTCGTTTTATCAGTTCCTCTCCTCTAACTGACTGTCTTCAGCCTCTTTCTCATTGCCACAATAATGCATCTCTTGCTATCTTTTACCGCTATTTTCATGCTAACTGCTCTTCTCATCTTGCTAACTGCATGTTTTCCCATCTCCCACGGCCTCACTACACAAGACTTTATTCTTTCTTACATCCTTATTCTGTCCATCTCTCTAATGCAAGAGTTAACCAGTATTCTCGATCATTTATCCCTTTTTCTGGTAAACTCTGGAACTCCTTGCCTGCTTCTGCGTTTCCTCTTTCCTATGACTTGAACTCTTTCAAGAGGGAGGTTTCAAGACACTTATCCTTCAATTTTCGATGATTCTTTTGATGTTTCTTTTGGGACTGGCGCCTAGGTGGATTTTTTTTCCACCAGTTTTGTTTCCCTTGGCCAGTTACATAGAAAAAAAAATTCCACAGCAAATATATATATATATATATATATATATATATATATATATATATATATATATATATATATATATATATATATATATATATATATATATATATATATATATATATATATATATATATATATATATATATATATATATATATATATATATATATATATATACGCATGAGACTTAAAAAAAAAAAAAAATGGAGCTTAACTAAACCTAACTAAACTAAACTGAACCTAGCCAAATCTGACCTAATTAAATCTAACTAAACCTAACTTAACCAAACCTAACCAACTAAACCTAACCTACCTTAACGAAAAATTTAATAAAAACCAGTATCTCAGGAACAAACAATTTACAACGGTAAAGATATACACTAATGTGTTATAGTATATGACCCAAGTACTTCACTGAGAAGAATTTATTTATATATATTTATTTATTTATTTATTTATTTATCTATTTAATTTAATTAAATTTTTACTTTTTCATTTTATTTTATTTTATTTTTTTTTTATCTATTTATTTATTTATTTATTTATTTATATATTTTTTTGCCGTGAGACGGATGCACTCAAGGAAAGAAGACCAGTGACGCCTTCCGCTTTTAGTGTTTCGACCTCGACCTTGTATTTTGCCGATAACTTTTGATAGAAACGAAAGAATCACACATTAAGTTTTGTTGATTGTGCTAGAAAAATGGTAAACATATTATTTTATTTTATCTTAGTAATTCATTTATTTTTTTGCTTATTTATTTATTTATTTATTTATTTATTTATTTATTTATTTACTTACTTGCTTCCAATTTTTGTTTATCATAAATAATTTATTTTTTAAAGCTTTTATGCTTTAAAAAATATTTATGATAAACAAAATTTATGATAAACAAAAATTAGCTTGTATTTTTTTTTTCTTTTTGTATGTGTCCTACGAAACAGGAAAAATAATTTATTATACTTTATTATAACAATAAAACATGCAATGCACACCACCAACCTTCCTCCTCCTCCTCCTCCTCCTCCACCACTACCACCACACCACCACCTCCTCCTCCTCCACCACTACCACCACCACCACCACCTCCTCCTCCTCCTTCTCGTGCATTATCTCATCCTTTTATTTATTTATTTATTTATTCACTCATTAATTTATTTTCTTCTGACTTCCCATTTCGCCAACTCCTCTATGTTTCTTCCACGTGTTTGTAATCATACCCGAGTCATTTTCTTCCTCATTTTCGTCATATGCATTTTGCGTCTGTCACTGGGTGGTGAGAGTGTTCCCAGCTTGTAGTATATAATGAGATTACACGAAATGAGTAACTTGATGCTGAAACTCAAGCTGTTACGTATAATTTAAGTAAAGCTGCTACGTACTGTACAAGTAAACTGAAGTTGCTACTTAATGTACAAGTAAAAAGCACCACCACCACCACCACTACCACCACTTTCAGACGGAACGTATAACACTAAAGATAAAAAAAAAAAATAAATAAAAAAAATAAAGTACTGAAGGTTTCTCACACATTCCCACTTTCTGATACTCAAGGACACCCAAAAACTTATTCACGTGGTCAAACATTACAAAGAGAAAATGACACTCAACAATAATCACTAAACATATCTGCTTTAGAATTTTCAATAACCTACAATCAGCTTCAATTAATTCGATCTCATATTGAGACACACAACTATTGTACAGCCTGGAGATCCTTTCCCTATGTACAGAGACTTTCCTTCTATTTTTACCCTCATATGCTCTATTATCCTCAGTTTTCTTGCGTGCTCCATCAATTTTTGTTTCTTATACCACTTTGGAAGAGTGCCCCTTACTAATGATATGTCGTAAATAAAATCTTCATAACAGTTTTTAAGTTTCATCTATAAAATACCCATTCTCCTTCATCAGATTCTTATTTCTAAACTAAGTGATACATAATGAAACATTCATTATAACCACATGGTCTTTTTTTTTTTTTTATTGGAGATGGCTTTTATTAAATAATTCACTTAAGTATTAGTTTAATACCAACAGCTCCATGATGCAAGTATCTACATTCACCTCATATCTTTCGTCTCCTCCGCCAGGCTACAAGAGGACATCGCTGAGCGTATGGGTACATCAGGTCAGCACGTTAACATGGTGCAGGGTCTCACACTGTTGGTACAGGCTCTCTCAGCCATTCCTTGCATGTTCCTTTGTGGTGAGTTCGATGAGGCAAGTGAGCAGGATGTGAGAAAATCATGGGCTGTAAAGAAAAAAAACAAGCAATTGCCAAGAGGCATCAAATAAGTTGACCACTTCAAAATTAGGATGTTGTATTCTGTCAGAGAGAGAGAGAGAGAGAGAGAGAGAGAGAGAGAGAGAGAGAGAGAGAGAGAGAGAGAGAGAGAGAGAGAGTAGTCATCTTTTCTTTGATTTGCTCTAGTAGCGTTATCTTATGAAATTTAAAAGATTAAAGGAAGACCATGTTAACCTCCATCCTCCCTTGTTCCCCTCTCCTCAGACTGGTTCATGCGGCGATTTGGAGCCCAGAAGGTAATTAGTACCGTGCTCTTCCTGTACTCGCTGAGGCTGCTTGGTCTGGCCGCTGCGAGTCACTTGGGCGTACTTTGGGTCACTGCGCTCGTCGAAATGATCAACGGACCCTGCTTTGGCCTAGGTTATACCGCTATTGTTGTCCACGCCTCCTCCCTCGCCCCACGTGGTTACTCCACCACCGTTCAGAGTGTAGTGGGCGTCTGCTACGGCACTCTGGGTATGTGTGAGTGGAATAGTGGTGGGTAGTACCAAATTACACTACCGAATTTGAGTACTCATAGCAGTAGTGACAACTTGTTTTCAGCATGTACTATTAAGCAAATTTTGTCGCTTCTTGGTACTGATGCTACAATTTATTTATCAATTTTCGTGCATTGTGATAAAAAAAAAGAAAAAGAAAATCGATTAGTCATGCATGTTGTCTTCTGGCCCAGTTTTCGACTTTCTTCACAGGGATGAGATATTTGACATACTTATGGCATTTTCTCATAATTTCATGTGATCTGTCATATGCTATATGCCGATCATGAATGGCATCTGGAATCCTTCTGTCATACACCAAAAGTTTGATATTCTATGGGGACTAACTATGCTATGTTGTCATACCTACGGAATGTCAAGACCAAAGAGTAAGTGAATCCTTCAGGTGAGGTCAGGTCAAGAATGTGGTAAGGCTGGGTCGCTGGAGGTGACCAGGGTCAGGCGGTAAGGTGTGGCTGTCTGAAACACAATAACTCTTCCTAATAACGGGCGGGATGGGGTGGACATTCAGTTTGATACATATTCTACTGATACACACTCTTTATACATACTTCGATTCTGCTCATATAATGACCAGTGCTTTCACTAAATATGATTATAATATTGATACAAAAATTAATATAGATCAAGTTAATTAATTTTGTAGTAACGGTGCTAGTTGTGACGGTACTTTTTTGTGCATGGGGTGCCCATCTATGATAGTAGTAGTAGTAGTAGTAGTAGTAGTAGTAGTAGCAGTAGTAGTAGTAGTAGTAGTAGTAGTAGTAGTAGTAGTAGTAGTCCGAGTCAAAGAAACCAGTTTTCTTACGTTAGATTACCGTACATTTCCTTGGACATACGAGGTAGGGGCAGAGACGAATGAGCATGAGCGTGATCTCTTTGAGTGAGTATAGATAATAACAACTCTACGTAGTATTACAGAGGATACTATATTGGGGACCAGACTAACTTGGTACTCGGAGTGTTGGCTGTTCCTGTCCCACATTGGAATCACGTTCACAGTTGAAAGACATATGAACACCTCTCTCTTTCGCTCATACTGTTATCCTTTGCCTTCATTATTGTACAATTATGAGTTGTTATATACGGCGGCATGTTTTTTTTTTTTTAATGGCTTTCGATTTGATGATGGAACAACGACGCTGTATATCTTCTGGTACACTTGGTAAAGCATATAAGCCATGCGACACTGCCACCCCAGTCTCCTTGACATGTGAATACCTCAGGTCGCCCTCTGCTGGCCATTGTCAGGTCAGGTCGCTCCAGGGTTGAGGTGGCACAGCGCGGAGAAGTACAGCAAGCACCCCGAGTATCAAGTTAGTCTGGTTTCACTATAACCATGATTAGCGGTATGATTATGACAAAAGTAAAAACGCTAATGATATTTAATGACGATGAAGAAGCAACTGACGGATGTTGTCTATATGAGACATTGTGGATAATAAATTACACAGAACTCTTGGCGGCAGGATACGCGGGCGCCAGTTTCGTGGGCGGCGTGATGTACGAGGTGATGGGTGGGGAGTGGTTGTACTTGGTTACTGGAGCAGCTGCCTTCTTCACCTGGACACTGCACCTCTCCTACATAACTGTGTGCCCACCAGGTATGTTAGCATTCATCATTCTCTCTCTCTCTCTCTCTCTCTCTCTCTCTCTCTCTCTCTCTCTCTCTCTCTCTCTCTCTCTCTCTCTCTCTCTCTCTCTCTCTCTCTCTCTCTCTCTCTCCACCAATACATATCTTATTTAATTTCATTTCAGTTTAATCATCACTTCTCATTTATTGTCTCTCATACGAGTATGTTCAGTCAATCCTCATCCTCATTCCTAATATTTTTTTTTCTTTGTCACTTTCTTTCGCATACCTTCAATAATATTATTAGTATACCACACATCTTCTGAAGGATATTTTTTTCCCCTCCTTCTCCTCCTCCTCGACCTCCTTTATCTCCCTCCTTCTCCTCTTTCGTTTTCATCCATCCTCATCCATCTCTCCTGTTGTTCATTTCCCCCAGGCATTTAATTTTAGCATTCGTTTTTTCCCATAGAAAATCCCTCGTCAGTAATATATATATATATATATATATATATATATATATATATATATATATATATATATATATATATATATATATATATATATATATATATATATATATATATATATATATATATATATATATATATATATATATATATATAGATAGATAGATAGATAGATAGATAGATAGATAGATAGATAGATATAGATATAGATAGATAGATAGATAGGAGGAACGAAATACAGAAGCAGGAAGGGAGTTCCTGAGTTTACCAGAGAAAGGGATGAATTATTTTAGAATACTGATTAACTCCTGAATTAGAGAAGTGAACAGAATAGGGGTGAGAAAAAGAAGAAAGTCTTGTGCAGCGAGACCGTGGGAGGAGGGGAGGCATGCAATTAGCAAGATCAGGAGGGTAGTTAGCATGAAGATAGCAATAGAGAATAGCAAGAGATTGCGGCGATGAGAGAGAGGCTGAAGAGTCAGTTAGAGGAGAGGAGTTATTAAGACGAAAAGCTGTTTATTCCACCCTGTCTAAAAGAGCGATATGAGTGGAACCCCCTCACCCCATGCATGGGAAGCAAACTCCATACATAAATGGATAAGGCCCTTGTACAAAGTTAGCAGCTGTGGGGAAGGGTGAGAAAAACTGGCGGAAACAACGACTCAGAACACCTAACTTCATAGAAGCTGTTTAGCTAGAGATGAGATGTGAAATTTACAGTTTAAATCATAAGTAAAGAACAGACTGAGAATGTTCAGTGTAGAAGAAGGAGGCAGTTAAGTGTAACCGAAGAAGAGGGGGTTAGATGTCTTTTTTTTTTTTTTTATGTAGGAAGGACACTGGCCAAGGGCATCAAAAATCTAATAAAAAAAATGCCCACTGAAATGCCAGTCCCATTAAAGGGTCAAAGCAGTGGTCAAAAATTGATGAATAAGTGTCTTGAAACCTCCCTCTTGAAGGAATTCAAGTCATAGGAAGGTGGAAATACAGAAGCAGGCAGGGAGTTCCAGAGTTTACCAGAGAAAGGGATGAATGATTGAAAATACTGGTTAACTCTTGCGTTAGAGAGGTGGACAGAATAGGGATGAGAGAAAGAAGAAAGTCTTGTGCAGCGAGGCCGCAGAAGGAGGGGAAGCATGCAGTTAGCAAGATCAGAAGAGCAGTTAGCATGAAAATATCGGTAGAAGACAGCTAGATATGCAACATTACGGCAGTGAAAGAGAGGCTGAAGACTGACTGTCTTCAGCCTCTCTCTCACTGCCGTAATGTTAGAAGAGAGGAGTTGATGAGACGAAAAGCTTTTGATTCCACCCTGTCTAGAAGAGCAGTATGAGTGGAACCCCCCTAGACATGTGAAGCATACTCCATACATGGACGGATAAGGCCCTTGTACAGAGTTAGCAGCTGGGGGGCGGTGAAAAAAAAACTGGCGGAGACGTCTCAGAACACCTAACTTCGTAGAAGCTGTTTTAGCTAGAGATGAGATGTGAAGTTTCCAGTTCAGATTATAAGTAAAGGACAGACCGAGGATGTTCAGTGTAGAAGAGGGGGACAGTTGAATGTCATTGAAGAAGAGGGGATAGTTGTCTGGAAGGTTGTGTCGAGTTGATAGATGGAGGAATTGAGTTTTTGAGGCATTGAACAATACCAAGTTTGCTCTGCCCCAATCAGAAATTTTAAAAAGATCAGAAGTCAGGCGTTCGATGGCTACCCTGCATGAACTGTTTACTTCCTAAAGCGTTAGATGTTTTCGAAAACACATGGAAAAGTGCATGGTGGTGCACCAACATAGGAGTGGATAGGACAAGAAGTTTGGTTTATAAAATTATTGATGAATAATAGGAAGAGAGTGCAGGGCAGGACAGAACCCTAAGGAACCCCACTGTTAATAGATTTGGGAGAAGAGCAGTGATCATCTACCACAACAGCAATAGAACGGTCAAAAAGGAAACTTGAGATGAAGTTATAGAGAGAAGGATAGAAACCATGAGGGGGTAATCTGGAAATCAAAGCTTTGTGCCAGACTATGTTAAAAGGTTTTGATATGTCTATGGAAACATCAAAAAGTTGTGAAGTTATAGATGTTTAAGAATCTTCCTGTTGCAGATACATTAAAATCTTTAGAGAGGCAGAAAATTAAAGCAATAGCAGTTTGAGGGATTAAAACGGTCACCCTTTTTTAGGAACAGGCTGAATATAGGCCAGTTTCCGACAAGAAGGAACGATAGATGATGAGAGACAGAGTTGAAAGGGTCTGACTATGTAAGGTGCAGTTTTGGAGAACAATAGGAAATACTCATCAGGGCCATAAGTCTTAAGAGGGTTAAGGTTGGCAAGGGCATGGAAAACATCACTGGGAAGGATCTTAATGGATAGCATGAAGTAGTAGGAGTGTGGAGAAGAAGAAGGAACAAGTCCTGAATCATCTAATGTAGAGTTTTAGCAAAGGATGAGCTTAGAGTTCAGCTTTAGAAGAAGGTGAGATGGCAATAAGAACATAAGAACATACGAAATGAGGGAAGCTGCAAGAAGCGACCAGGCTTACACGTGGCAGTCCCTGTATGAAACACTCCTACCTATTTCCATCTGTTATCCCCATCCATAAACTTGTCTAATCTTCTCTTAAAGCTCTCTAGTGTCCTAGCACTAACTACATGATTACTGAGTCCGTTCCACTCATCTACCACTCTATTTGAGAACCAATTTTTTCCTATCTCCTTCCTAAACCTAAATTTTTCAAGCTTGAACCTGCTATTTCTTGTTCTACCCTGGTTGCTGATCCTAAGAATTTTGCTTACATCTCCCTTGTTATAACCCTTATACCACTTAAAGACTTCTATCAGGTCCCCTCTTAACCTACGTCTCTCTAGAGAATGTAAATTTAACCGCTTCAACCTCGCTTCGTAAGGAATACTCCTCATCCCCTGTATCCTTTTAGTCATTCTCCTCTGTACTGATTGTAATAGACCTATATCTTTCCTGTAATGTGGGGACCAGAACTGCACAGCGTAGTCTAGATGAGGTCTGACCAGCGCCAAGTATAACTTTAATATTACTTCCGGCCTTCTACTTTTAACACTCCTAAAAATGAATCCTAGTACCCTATTTGCCTTGTTTCTGGCTTCTATGCATTGTTTCCCTAGACGGAGTTCAGAGCTAACTATAACTCCTAAATCTTTCTCGTACCCTGTACCTACCAGAGTTTGGGTGTTTAATGTGTACCTATTGTGTGGGTTTCCTCTACCTACGCTAAGCACTTTGCATTTATTGATATTAAATTGCATTTGCCATCTATCCGTCCATTCATTCATTCTATCTAAGTCTGTCTGCAAGGCGATGGCATCCGCTTCTGACCTAATTAATCTACCTATCTTTGTGTCATCTGCAAATTTACTAACATCGCTACTAATTCCACTATCCAAGTCATTGATATATATTAGAAATAATAATGGCCCTAATACTGATCCCTGTGGCACCCCACTAATGACATGACCCCACTCGGATTTCGAGCCGTTTATTAGCACTCTCTGTCGCCTGTTACCAAGCCATGACCCTATCCAACCTAACACCTTCCCATCTATCCCGTGCGCCCTAACCTTTTTCAGGAGCCTTTGATGGGGCACCTTGTCGAATGCTTTACTAAAGTCCAGATATAAGATATCATAACTATCACCATTATCTACTGCCTCGTACACCTTACTGTAAAAACTTAACAAGTTTGTCAGGCAAGACTTCCCCTTCGTGAAGCCATGCTGTGACTGATTTATCAAGTTATGTTTGTCTAAATGTTCCCTAATGTTCCTGGCTATTATTGACTCTAACATTTTACCTACAACTGAAGTTAAGCTGACAGGTCTATAATTAGACGCTAAAGTTTTATCCCCTTTCTTAAAGATGGGTACTACATTAGCCTGCCTCCACATTACTGGTACCTCACCCAACTCCAGTGATTTCCTAAAGACAGAAACTAACGGCTCACTAATAATCTTTTTACATTCCTTCAGTACTCTGGGATATATTTCATCAGGTCCTGGTGACTTGAACTTTTTTAGCCTATCTATCTCCTTTTAGCCTATCTATCTCCAATGGTGCCATCATGTTGAAATAAAGGAGGGAAAGATGAAGAAGCAGTTATTGGAGATGTTTTCGGCTAGGTGCTAGAAGTCATGAGGGAAATTAGATCTTGAAAGATTTTGACACTCTATTAATGAAGGAATTTTTGACTATCTGGAGAACAGACTTGGCATGATTCCAGGCAGAAATATAAAGTGCATGAGATTCAGGTGTAGGAAGGGTCAAGTACATTTTGTGTGCCATCTCTTTATCAGGTATAGCATGAGAAAAGGGTTGGAAGGTTTAGGTCAAGAGAAAAGTGAGGGATGTTCATCCCCATGCCAGACATTGTCACCTCTGTTATGCGCTCAGTATAACAGAGACAAGTCTCTGACATGGAAGCAGTAGTCTTTCTCCCCCCCCAAAAAAAAAAAAAAATCAGAATTATACCTCTTATTAGCAGAGGCAAAACACCAGAAGCATCTCCACTTTGTAGGATCCCGAGGGGGAGAGAGGACAACATACAGATATGAGGTTGTGATCGAAGGGATCAAACGGAAAAGACAGGGTGACAGCATAAGCAGGATTAGAGGTTAGGAAAAGATCAAGAATGTTGGGCGCATTTTCAAGATGGTCAGGAATACGAATAAGGTGTTGTACCAGTTGCTCTAGGTTAAAAGGCTAGTTCACCAGGATGGTCAGTGAAGGGAGAGGAAAGCCAAATCTAGTGGTATACTTTAAAGTCTTCAAGAATAGAGATCTCTGCAAAATACGAGTAGAAGAGTCAGAGTGTGCTCCACTTTTGAACTTAAGTAGCCAAAGAATTCTTATAGTCAGAGGATTTAGGTGGGAGGTATACATCACATATAAATTTAGTTTGAGAGTGACTCTTGAGTCATAGCCAAATGATGGAAGATTCAAGAGCGTGGGCACGAGAACAAGTTAAGTCATTGCCTACATAAATGCAACATCCAGCTTTGGAGTGGAAATGAGGATAGAGAAAGTAGGAGGGAACAGTAAAAGGGTACTGTCAATTGCCTCAGACACCTGTGTTTCAGTGAGGTAAAGAAGATGAGATTTAGTAGAGGAGAGGTGGTGTTCTACAGATTAAAGATTAGATCTAAGGCCATGAATGTTGCAGAAGTTAATGAAAAAAAAAGTTGAACGGGGTGTCAAGACACTTAAGATCGTTACCAGAAGAGCAGTCCGACCTGGGAACATCCTTGGTCTCCTTCCTAGATGGGAACTCTGGGGCCGGTGTAGGAGTCGCCATATATAATTTAGAATTTTGAGTGAAGGGTGTGTATGTAATTAGGTAGATATAGTTTTGTGTGAAGGAAGAGAATTGTCTTTAGAGGGAGTAATTATTGTTTCGGCAGGTGTCTACTGCCTCCTCCTCCTCCTCCTCCCCCTCCTCCTCCTCCTCCTCCTCCTCCTCCTCCTACTGCTACTACTACTGCTACTATTAGTACTACTACTGCTACTATTACTACTACTGCAGTTACTACTACTACTACTACTACTACTACTACTACTACTACTGTTGTTGTTGTTGTTCTTGTTGTTGTTGTTGTTGTTGTTGCCGCTCTGCTGCTGCTGTTGCTGCTGCTGCTGGTCCTGCCGCATATACCTCATATATATATATATATATATATATATATATATATATATATATATATATATATATATATATATATATATATATATATATATATATATATATATATATATATGAGGTAAGCAGGGACACACCAGATTTCCTTCTTCATTTACTGCAGCATTTCGTCTTCACAGAAGGCATCATCAGGCTAAAGAAAAAAAAAGAAAGATAAAAATAAGTACAAAGGTACTTATTTTTAGATTTTTTTTTTTTTGCTTAATGATGCCTTCTGTGAAGGTGAAACGCTGCAATAATATATATATATATATATATATATATATATATATATATATATATATATATATATATATATATATATATATATATATATATATATATATATATATATATATGTGTGTGTGTGTGTGTGTGTGTGTGTGTGTGTGTGTGTGTGTGTGTGTGTGTGTGTGTGTGTGTGTGTGTGTGTGTTTATGTAGGAAGGACACTGGCCAAGGGCATCAAAAATCCAATAAATAAAAAAAAGCCCACTGAAATGCCAGTTCCCTAAAAGGGTCCTAAGCTGTAGTCAAAA